>NC_134701.1:206881100-207031100 GCF_043290135.1 Rhipicephalus microplus | reverse complement strand
AATATCTGGTTTGCATAAATCACTTTTTTTTCATTTGTGCGTGTATCGGAGATCTGTTTTCATTCGGACACAAACAACAAGGAGGCGGGGGTGCTACATTTAATTCCCCCCCTCCACAGGGGATCCTACGAACACCTATGACCATGGGTGCGATTACTGAAACGTCTACTGCTGTTGCAAGGAAAGTGCTTTCATCTTGAGTTTTCGACGGTGCTAGAGTCTGTCGCGTTGAATGGGTGTTGTGTGCTTTTGTGAAAGACTCGCATTTTTCAAACATTTGAAAATCTGGAAATGCAGATTCTCATTCCTTGATTTGGTGATTCAAGCTATGCACGCATTGCACGGCTATATTTTTTAATGTAAATTAGCAGTTGGTCGAGTAACTTTTATTGAAACACCCTCAATGGTTTACAAGTATATCATGATTAACGGGCCGTCGTGACATCCCAGCATGCTAAGGTTTCGTGCACTACTTCTGCAAGCCACTTTGTAACTCCGCAAAGCCCGTGCAACTAATCCAGCATAAAAGGCTCTCCAAATTTGTGCAGATATCAGTAAACGTTCAAAAGATATCAGTAAACGTTCAAACGTAACCGTGGGATAAAATTGGGTGCGCTTATCCCGAGCACTGTAGCTCGTGCACATCCATCAGTTGCGGCTTGCTGTTTCGAACGGGGCAGCAACAAAACCGAGAACGGCCGTACGTCTTCAGGGCCATTTTAAAGTGTAAAAAATATCGAGGTATGAGTGGAAGTAGGTCAGATATCAATTACGAGTCGTGTATAGAACGGTATCACAGCATGAGCGTTGTCACGAGGCGAGAAGCTATCCTTTTGAGCACTGATACACGAGCTAGAGAAAGCTAGGTGAATTTCAGGATTCATGACTAAACAGTCCTCGACTAAAAACGAACTGCACGTTCCTGTAACGAATAGAAAAGCAAAAACTCGTTGTGTTGGTTGCACGCAAGCTACCTGCATTAGAATGAATACGACTAACCGCATCGCGGAGAGTGCAACACTCGGTGCGCAGCGACGAACCACCTGTCATGGACCAAGCATATAATCCTGAAAGATGGAACACGCACCACCGAGCTACCTGTCCCGATTCTTCCGGCCCCTTTTTCATAACGCGTGATTGCAGCAGTGATAAGACAAAACTCTCTTATGGCCTTATCCATGTGATGTGGAGGCAAGGGCTTCTGCTTGCTTTTTCCATGCAAACCAAGCTTTTTACACCTCCAATGTCTGCAATTCCGTTATAATTCATGTCCCAGCCAACACGAGTGAACTTACCCAGAATATAACGCCTTGTGGGAAAGTATAGTACTGCAGTTTTTACACAATGTAGAGTGTTTAAATATATTTTATCTGAGATTCACTGCCAGGTTTGACGATAAGTATGACGTCTTGTTTTTGTAGCCCTTCAATTATTCATTCTTGTTTTTTCACCAGAAGACTCACGATGACCATTAAACAGTGAGCCAATGCCTAACAAATATCTCCTTTCAACTCGTGGTTTAATGCACCAATGAACATATATATATACGTATTTACCCACTTTCGTAATTACAGGAAGCATTCTGGTGGTAAATAATTGTTGCTTCTATGGGTGAAACATACTTTCTGGAATGTTTTAGGAAGATTACAAACGTTCCCTACTAGCGATTGCAAGGGATGTGATCAGTAGTACAGAATACTTTGTCGCCCCATAGGTGACACCACTGGTTCGCACTGTCACTCAGTTGATTATTGGAGGACGATTTCTCGGGATGATCAGGGACAACAAAAGTACCCCAAATTTGCAGTTCTAGCGAACTATATATTCACAAAAAGGAAATTAGTTTAAGAGATCGTAAACAAAAAAGCTCAGAAGCATTCTTTGTGAAGTAAAATTTAATATACAAGCTTCACGCCTAATCTTATGCACTGAGACATCTGCAGAGTTATTTACGTCAATTACACTCATTCTCTTGCATAAGAGCTGAGTCTACTCAGTGTATCTTTTTCGATAGGTCTCTATTACTAATCCGCGGACTTGCACAGCACCTCTCTTGAACCGATATGGAAAGTACGAAAGGCTCTGAAAGCTATCCACATATTCATGGTAGGTGTGAAATAACGACCGCATCAACCACCATAGAATCTGCTGAGATGAAGAAACGCGTTTTATTTTGTTTTTTCTCTCTTGGACAATCTTTGTTTCAAAAACAATTCAACTGCAATCGCATAGCGCAGTTTGTGTTTCTCGTTCTAGAAACACCCCTCTTCTGTGCATGATTAACACATAGTAAGCTTGCGCATCAGTGTATTGATTGACAGCTACAAAGCCACATTATTGTATGCCAGAACGCTAGGTGCTTCTAGACACGGCAGCATGATAAACGGGTACGGTGAAAGAGCAGGGAAGCACTGTGTCCACGCTTGCCTGCAAAGGAGCAAGGCAATCGCGGTATAAACCTGCGAGACCAATTGCAACATAAGAAGCGACTGCGACAGTTCGGTAAATTACCATCGGAACCGCGTAATAACGAAGACGCAACGTATCGATCCTGGCTGGGCAATAGGTAAGAAGACGCAAGGGCGCAGACGATAGAACGATTGAGTCACAAGGGACTAACTGGAAGCACGGCATAACACCCAGCTCTCGCGACGTCCCCATGTGGACACTGGCGTCAGATGTGGTCTTCTAGGGCAAGAACGCCTCTTGCCGGTTGTTTCAATTCGAAGAACTGGCTTTCGCGAGCGTGCAAGCACTGTTTTAGAAGCCCGGCGCGTCACGTTCACACTTGGCGCTGATGAAAACGGGTGGCTTTTCACGCCTACCCAAGTGCCGCTGGCGCTGCTTCGGGACAGCAATTGCTGCCTGGTGCGCCATCGTAAAGACGCCGGACCTTGTCGACCGTTTTGTTTTCTCGAATTCCCGCAGTGTTTTTTTTCTTTATTTGTTTGCGCAAGAAACTTGATACGAGGTTACTGTTCCCAAATGTACTGCGCTCGTTTCGACTCCACGACTTCTCAGGACCTTCCTCTAAAGACGCCCCCGAGGTTTCAAGTGGTGAAACGGTTCCGATAAATCGAAGGCTGTCAGTTCCCTCCAGACGAGTGGAATACGTGCGCAGAAGTTTTAGGTGAACAAAACAGTAACACTTTGTCCATCGTGACGAAAATTTGTCCTCCTTGGCTGCGGTACGTACTTGCGGCCTGGCGCACAAGGTATGAAACCTTCGTGAAAGTTTGACAGAGTGGACACTTGAAACTGTGCCCACATACAAGAAATGTTGGTGCAAAATAACGATGAGGTCTTGTTCCAAATATCTCTGGGTTGCTCGACAGCAGTGAACCAACGGCGCGTTCATGGCACAATGAATGTGTTCATACTGCTCGATCAAAGAAGGAGATCTGAATTTTATTTCTATGGCAGATGACGTTGTATTTTTTTAATATAATTGCATATGAGGGCATTGCATTAATACTGGTGGTCTTGGAAAGGTTGAACTTGCCAATATCGTATTGGTAGCACCGTAAAACAGTACCGTGAGCATAATAACACGAGCGAGACCTTTTACATGCAAGTTCTTTTTGCCCGCCTGGAAACTTCCCAATGGTCTATATAATACTAAGTAGCCACGACGTGCCACGGTGACCAAGTTTCAGTAAGAGCAAGAAGATGGATAAGATAACGCTGTAACGTAGAGGTACGATATGGATTTTGTGTAAACTGTCTCACACCAACCAGTATTTACGGCAGTGTTACATGTACGCATCTAGCACAGTTTGGCAGCATTCATCTTTTTAGAGCCTGATGAATGCGTATTCGTTATATCAGATCTTCTTGCGAGCGCGTTCGACGAATCGCGATGCAATTTGAAATGCAGTGACATATCAACAGCTCTGTTTCAACTGCGGTTCCTTTAGCCATGTACTGGGGGACAAAAACGCGAAGAACTGGACGAAGCACCACAGAAGTGAAGTGTGTCGTAAATGAATCACGCATAAAACTGCCAAGATTTCATTCAGCACTTCGACTGTTCTATTTAGAAAATTTTCGAAGTAGCTTGAAAGTGTGCACTGAAATAAATTTTCATAATAAACCTCGAAGACGGGGCAGCATTGTTTGTTTATTTATTTATTTATTTATTTATTTATTTATTTATTTGTTAAAAGTACTTTCAAGGCCCGAAGGCACTACAGAAAGGAGTGGTGTAAACAACCATAAGTACAGTATAAATACAGTAAAGATGAGAAAAACAAAAAACTGGGAAAAAATTTACAGGGCAATATGTACGGCCAGCTTGAAGTCCTCCAGGTCTGCTATACAGGTGATGGAGGCGTGAAGGTGGTTCCAGGTGGTGCTGGTCCTTGGCACAAAGAATCTTCGTACAGTCTCGTGCGACAGGAGGGTAAGCCCACCTTAAAGCGATGGTTGGTCCTTGGTGATATGAATCGAGGTGGATAAAAAAGGGTGTCCTTGAAATGGCTGTAATAATGATAGATTTTGTGAAAAAGGTAAAGGCGAGAAAATTTGCGGTGCAATGAAAGATCAGGCAGGTTTAGAGGGCTCTTCATGGATGTGACACTGGAATGACGAGAATAATTCGATAAGATGAAACGTGCTGCGCAATTCTGAGTGGCTCTGAGAGATTGAATCATAATGGCATGAGCTGGGTCTCGTATGGCGCATGCACATTCTAATTTGGATCTGACCAATGTTTTATACAATGTTAACTTGAGTGACGATAGAGCAGAGGAAAAGTTACGGCGCCGATAACCAAGCATGTGGTTAGCGTTGTTCATATATTCCGTGCGTTTATTCAAGGAAAGATTAGAAGATACGTGGGCACCATGGTATTTATAAGTGTCCGCAGATGGTGATGAAATGTTATTGAGGGAATAAGTGCGCAGACGGTGGATGGTTGTGCGACGTGAAACTTGCATGCTCTTGCATTTCGTTATATTAAGTGTCATGAACCATGTGTAACACCTTGTGAATATGCTATCTAGGTCACGTTGGAGGTTAAGATGATCAACATGACTGGTTATTTTCTGGTAGAGGACACAGTCGTCTGCGAAGAGTCGGACAGTAGAGGAAGAAACACAAGAAGGAAGATGGTTAATGTAAATTACGAAAAGCAACGGGCCTAAAACGTACCCTTGCGGTACACCTAATGTTACTGAGGAATTAGGCGAACAAAAATGATTAGCTGTCACGTACTGGCCGCGGTTGAAGAGGAATTCCTTAATTCATGTAAGTACATTGGCGTTGATGTTCAGCTGAGTAAGTTAGAAAAATGAGTAGTTCATGTGAAACGGAGTCAAATTTTCTCGCAAATTCGAAGAGTATGCATTCAGTATTAAATTCAAGATCTGCGTTAATAAAGAAGTTGTAAGTAAAACACAGCAAGTGTTTTTCGCATGAAACTGTTTTTCTGAAGCTATGCTGAAAATGCTAAAGAAGGAATTAGATTCAAGAAATTCAATCAGGTTTGAGTATGAAATGTATGAGGTGCACTATGAAATCTCCCTTTCTTTTTTCTTGTTATCGCCTGTTAACTTCAACTTATATTGCAAACCGCGTTATATTTTCATTGTGCTGATATGCTTTGTAACGCGTGAATTAATTTTGTGTGATCTGTAAAACTTCAACAATTACCCCCCTTACTCAATGCCCTGTAAAGGGCCTGTAAAGATTTTTAAATAAATAAATAAATAAATAAATAATTATGAGATGCTCTCAGATTTTTGCTGAAATGGATGTCAACGATAAGGGCCGGTAGTTATTGGGGGAATGTACATCACCAGACCATTTTCTCAGCCTTCAAGTCAGATGGCAGCGTGGACGTCTGTAATGACTGTTAAACATCTTTTACAGTAATAGAGAAGAATAGACTTGGGTACACTTCAACATTTTTGACGAAGTGCAATCTGGACCAGCCGATGATGACACTCTCAAATTGACAATGAGTCTTTCTACGCCAACTTCATCAATGATAATGCAGTCCATTGGCGAGAAATTGGCGCTTATTGAATGTGGAAACATAGTGGAGATGCTGTTATGAAAGTGTGCAGCAAAGACATTACTTAGAACGTTGCAGCACTCGCTAGAAGCGACTGAAACATCAGGCTGGATTAGTTAGGTATCTCGTGTTTTAGTTCCGCTAATTATGTTCCAAACCTTACGTGCATTAGAGCGGAGCAGCGAAAGAAGAGTTTCATTGATAAATACTTTTTTTTTGCTTTTGAAAACACAGTACAGAATTCTCTACTAAATGTCTGATAGGAAGACCAATGGTCTGTTCTGGCTGTTGATTTCGTGCGTCCTAATAGCCACTTCTTTTTTATTGCGCATACGTTTCAACGTGCTATTGAACCACGGAGAAAGCGGGTAATTGAGGGTAATTATGCTCGTTAATGAGCACAAGGAGAGGCTTGCCTGTTGATATACGCCCACCTCCTGTAAGTAGCTGGCTTAAAAATTCCGACTTGAATATTTGCGCAGGTAAGATCAAGTTTGAGTACAGGTCTAAACTGCGTGAGGAAGACATGTTAGAAATGCAAAAAAAAACTCACACAAGACGCGCGTGCGTGTTATCCTATACTAATGTGTTGTCTTTTTCGTGCAGTTTACGCATCTCTTCAATATTGGAGAAACAACAGTAGGCCGACACTTGTCTTAGATGCCTGCCATACCTGTCAGCGGCAAATTATCTTTTCGTTCACTTTTCTTTTTTCATATTCACATTACACTTATTTCTAACGTCATTCCTTTACGTTCCTTGGCATTCTTGTAAGTTAGTTCTCAATTATTTTGTGTCAGGATCAATAAGTATTTTAGCACTGTGCATTACGAGCTAACTGGGTTAACGGCAAACTTTTCACGTGTGACATCAAACTTCGCAGCTGAAGATGTGCAACGGGTAGTGAAATGGGCTACGCTGGTCTTGGTTGGTACCAGCCTGAACCCAACTGGTTCAAATTGGGGTTTAACTGGGATATGAAGTCTCGCATAACCGGTGTGAGAGCTGAACCCTGATTGGTCGAGCGGGACCTATCAGGCGATTGAGATCATGTTGCAAGAAATTTCAAAGGGAGTGAAAGTCGTCATTTGAAGGGAAAACAACCCGTCTGAGGCTGTAGCAGAAATTTTGACGTGATTGTTATGGAGCATATCTACTTTGATTGAATGATGGCTCGGGTTATGCAACGCAAGGTTACTAATGAGGGTTATCTGTGTTTAAGAACAGTTGTACAACATAACGTGCCACAGCATTATTATCAAGCAGTTACTGGTATTATATAAATCGTAATCCAATATCTCATTCCAGTTGCCCTGTGATTGCTGGCGTGCAACGAATAATCAATGTCCTGCGTTTAAAAGACGCGAGTATTTTGCTGACGCCTGATCTACTCGCTGCGCTTATCTCGTTTCTGTTTTGTTATGTTTCTTTTTCGACATCAAAGTTGTCTCGCATTATAAAAAACAAGTACACACAGTGCTAAGCCTTCTCGTTGCTGCTTCTGCACGACCCAGATTTTCAACTGGCTTGCCACACCAAACTTCTGTTACGCTGTACTTTTTGGACACATCTCCAGGCTTAGCTATGCTTTATATACGTACCAACTGCTTTCCTATATACCTATTCATTTATCTGTCCCTTTTTTCCTCTCTCTTATCTCTCACCACGATAGTCCGTGACATATGCTCCAACCCTTATGTTATCTTCGCTTCGAAATGTCTTGTGCTTTGTTTATATATATATATATATATATATATATATATATATATATATATATATATATATAATAATCGACCAAAAAAGTTTTCATCGGTTGGAGAAGCTTTGCCATGGCTAGATGGCTAGGACGAAATTCAGTTCCGGATCGAGGTTTCGCCCGTGAAAAGAAAAATACCAGGGGTATTTGGGCTAAAAATACCACCTGTCATAAGTCTTACTCTTTTTTTTTCTTGGTGGGCGACTATGCAAGAAGTGGCCTTCCTCCTCCGCAATGACACTGTCGTCATTTCTTCATGATCTTTTTTTTTTTCTTTAGTCGTGCAGCTCAGAATAAACTGTTTCGCATAAACGAGACATTCTAGGGCAGTTCCCACGCAATCGAATTGCTTGTTGGAGAGTGATATTCAAGAATCACCACCTTCATTGCTGGAAAGATAGTTCGGCGATACAAGCTGTACTTGCTTCGTGTTTTCAAACTTTGTGCACAGAGTGGATAACAAGGAAAGCTTACCACGTGACCAATGCCAGGAAATAGAACCACCCCAATTACTATCCCGATAGCAATTATATGGACCGTTTCGGTGGCTTCTTCCTGTCACTTTCGCTGTCATGCCCTGTGTATGTATATGTACTTATATATTGAAAAGTCGCAAGTAAATGTAAATTATAAAAAAACCACAGTGTACCACCGGGTTTCGAATCTGCAACACCTCGCGCCGTAGCGCGCTGCTTTACACAGCCCGGCCATGCGCCACCAGTTGTCCACAGTACAAAATGGTGGGCTATTTAAACAACTTAATGCTGCCGGTACGTAGAGCTTGGAGGCGCTTCAGCGTGTGCAGTATAACCCGGCGATATTTCTCACATGGCATTCTTTAAAGCATCACTCCTAGAGTTTGCTTCAGTTTTACAACTTCATTTGGGATAGAGAGAGGAACTTAGGAAAAAAATGAGAAGGATCATCTTGGAGCTTCGTGGTGTAATTTCACGTACAGGGCTCCGCTGGGTTCAGCAGCCTGCCGGACTTCATACAGCAGCGCAAACTGCACTACCAGATCTGAGCTGGCGGGTTGTGTCTCCAACTGCTCCAGACTATATTTTAAGGGTCAAGTCACTTGGTATACGACCACACCCCCGATATGTGGCAGAGAGTCCGTCGTACAACGGACATACGGCTGGTTAAAGCATTATTTGTGTCGCGTGCAATGTCAGTAGATACGAAAATACATCTCTGAATTTTTCACAACCTGGCGGTCTCTTCCCAATTAAAAGATCGCTGAAACGTTTTAGATTTCTGTCGCGCGAAGCACTGGTGAGACCGAATCTCCCTATGCACAGTCGGTATGGTCAACGAAAGAAACGAATTCTCTTCTCGGTCATCAAATGCGCGAGCTGGAGCATAAGACCTTTCATGGCCTCGAGAAGTGCCTATCCTGGGTGACATTCTAATTTGTTACTATCGCATTCATTGATTCGCCCTTGCGGCAAAGCCAACTCATCGTGTGTGTGTGTGTGTGTGTGTGTGTGTGTGTGTGTGTGTGTGTGTGTGTGTGTGTGTGTGTGTGTGTGTGTGTGTGTGTGTGTGTGTGTGTGTGTGTGTGTGTGTGTGAGAGAGAGCGAGAGAAATGGCTCTCCTCGCTGTTTTTTGACGCTAAGATTGGCTTTCTGTTTGTCTGCCTTGAGGTTAGCCGGGCCAGTGTTCTTTTCTAACACAGAAAAGACCAATTTATTACAATGTCATAGACCTATGAAGCATCAGTATAGTTCTTCGTAATTCAGTTTGATTTTATTTCAATTACTGATAACTTCCTGGTCGTTGGGTAGTGAGTAAATGTATAGCATAAATCGATAAGTTCTAATGAAAAAGCTCATTGAAAGAGCAGATGGTGTCCCTATGGTTTTCTCGCGATTGATTGATTGATCGATTGATTGATTGATTGATTGATTGATTTGTGTGGTTTAACGTCTCTAAACCACCATATGATTATGAGAGATACCGTAGGGGAGGGCTCCGAAAATTTTGATCACCTTGGATTCTTTAACGTGCACCCAAATCTGAGCACACGGGCCTACAACATTTCCGCCTCCATCTAAAATGCATCCGCCACAGCCGGGATTTGATCCCGCGACTAGCGGGTCAGCAGCCGAGTACCTTGGCCACTAGACCACGATGGCGGGGCTATGGCTTTCTCATGAGAAATTGGCGTCGATACGGTACCCTTTGCAGAAAACCTTAACCACTGGCTTCTTTAGCCGTGCCTTCTGAAATCCTCTTCTGCAGTGCGACAAAACCCGAGGTTTACTCGAGAAACGTACCACAAAACACGAACGCTGATGTGAAAGTGTCATTACGAGACACCAAAGCCAATGTGCCGCCTCCAATTTCCATTATTTTATTTGAAGCACAAGGACCATTTTCGAAGACTCGCGGCGATCCATTTTCATAGGCTCACATGTAACGTTCTGCTCTTGGCAGCGAGTGTTTGGCACTTCGTCTTCCTCCAACCCACCTCGCCGGATGGCGTCAGATCGAGTGTCTTCTGTGTCCACCTCTTTTTTTTCGTATCTTCTCCAGCTGCGGCTCGCCTGTCAATTCATCCCACGCTAGAGAGAAAAAAAAGTGTGCTATTCGTAATCGAGTTGTCGCACTGCAGTCCGTTCTCGGTGGACGGGCGCTGTTCTATCAAACCGAGTGGTTTGAGAGCGTGACGTATATAGAATCTTTGGGAGGCACAGACAGACGATTCGGATGATAGATCGCGTGACTAGCTCTCATTGAAGCAAGAAAACCCTTCGTGCCACGTTTCATTGTCAGCCTCTGCATGACAGCGGCGCACGACAACATCTCTCTCGCAGAGCCACTCCACTTCTGCATGCATCTCTGGGATGCTTGAGCAAGAGCTTAGTCTTCTGCATATGCAATATAACGTTGCATCACCCAGTTCGGTGTTATTTTGTGTAGCATATTTCGTTAGGAGTGAAATGTACCACTAAATATATCCTCTGCTGTTGTCTTAATAGGTCCGTTTAATGTAATAGCCTTTGGGATACCAGTCCATCTTACATCACTAAAAGTGATAGTACCGATACTATGCAGGATATTCGTTGTATTCATCCTTATGTCAAGCTAATGAGATAAATAGTACTACTTTATCGCGTGTTCTTGTGCTCTACGACCAAGAATAGTTTATTTTTGAATGTATATTTAGCCAACGCTTTGCACAATCAGGCCGGCCTTCTGTCACTACTGTTTAAGCTTTAATAGGGGCAATGATAACTTTGTACACAAAAGCCCAGACCCCTACCTCTAGGCGCACCGTGAAGACTTCAAGATTGCGGCACTGGATGCAAATGAATCTGCACTCACTTCCCATTCCTCCGGGTTAATAAGATTAAGGTCCTGGTTCTCTGGGTCGAGCAGTGTAAAGCTGTTTACGAATAGTGTAGTGCGAGCATTCCTGTAGTGCTTTGTCGCTAGCACGTTGAGATTGTAGACTAAGTTCTGTACTTAGAAACCAACTGCTTTCCCTTGCATGTAATCACACTTCCTGGGCAGACCGAAAACATTTCTTAAGAGATCCTTACGTTCCACTTAGCATATTCAAAGAGGGGCCTGCCGGCTACGCCTTTTCATACCATTAACGCCGTTCAGGGAGTTTTCTCGATTTCCCACCGTGATGGTTCAGCACGAATCAGTGAAAACTGGTTAATAGACGATAGTATAAGAATGGATGTTACGTTCCAACGCTTATATGGACAATGATGTTTTATGTACCTAAATTCAATAAATATTAAAATAAATTCAGCAAGTCAACCTATTCAGCTTAGTTTATCACCATCGTTTCCTAGATAACTGGGACGGAGCTACTTCTGTACGGGAAGAAACTATAAAAATAAAGTTAAATAGAACAGTTGTCTATGTCATCGTTTTTCTGTGCTTTCTTTTTTTTCAAGTGCGAAGATGCACGTGTCACCGGCACATCAACGGGTCCAACGAGCATTTTTATATAGACACAGCAACCAAAATTAAAATTATTGTAAGATCAACGTAGGTTTGAAACACAATGAAATTATGAAGGCAACAATCATTCTTAATTGCACAATGATATTGACCTGCAGTTGACGTGAAAAACTATATAGAAAGAAAATACCTGTAGGCGCGTGCATATTGCCACGCTTGCTTCTTTTGGTGTTTTTAAATAACTAGTCTGCTACGCGTATGATCACTGCCTTTTGCTAACAACGCCCGAATGTCTGGCAAGCTTCAGAAGTTGCTAAGAATCTTCCAATGGGCTTGAACGCGCAAACGCGAACAGTTGAGTTTACTCTGGAACCAACATGGCCCACAGCGTTAAGACTGGAATGTTCCATGCCGCGTGTTTGAATTCCAACGCCCCGTACCGCAAGTCAGAATACTGACATTATGAACTTGCGGCTGCATTTCCGATGGAGCCGGAAATGTTGTAGGCCCGTGTGCTCAGATTTGGCTGCACGTTAAAAAAAAAACCCAGGTGGTCGAAATTTCTGGAGCTTTCCACTACGGCGTCTCTCATAATCATATGATGGTTTTGGGACGTTAAACCCCACTAATCCATCAATTAGCGCTACATACCGGGGTGCCGTTCTGGCAGCAGGGAACACTATGATGAAGGTGTGGTTTTGTGTCAAAATAAAACAAAAAAGTTACAGCATCTCCCTCTAAAGAGGACCGTTAGGGCATGCGAAGCAGCACTGGGGGTGCACACCAAGTTTTCAATTACGTTCACTCAGCGTTTTCGTTGGAGTGTGTGGTTTGATTTAGTGTTTGTGGTGTGCTATCGATGTCGTCTCGCTCGAACTGAGCAGTCGCTTCGTCAGTTTCCAGTCACTGCAGCTATCTCGAAAGCCCCGCTACCTTCACTGCAAACTCGCGTTGTCTCTCTTTAGCGGAGGCGGTAGCTCGACGCCGAAGCTTGGGGATAGTCTTAGAATTGGAAAAGAAAAGTGAACCCCGCAGCTGTCTGCAGCTAAGTGCGACACCTCAGCAGTGGTTCACAGGGGAAATGGGATGGGGAGGGGGGGGGGGGGGTAATAGACTTGAGCGAAGAGATGAAAGAAGAAGAGAGCGAGCGAAGAGACCGAAAAGGAAGTGGGGGGGACGCACAGATCGTCTACCAAAATACTGGGGGCAAATTCTCTAAATTCGCTCACGCAGTCCGCTTCCGTCAACAATGTCGAGCAGCGCGGAAAGGGCACGCTTGATATGCGCGCGGCCACTGTTCCGAAACAAGAGGTGCTCAGTTGTCCGAGAGCTCGGCTTTGACATCGGCGTTACGTACTTCGGGGTTCGCAGCTCGACACCGACGCATGGCTTGCGGTTCCGTGGCCAGGAGTTCGGGGTCACCTTGCTTGCGCAGGCATTTGCGTTCGGTATTGGGAATGCTGCGCTGCTGCTGCTCCGCGATGATGTCGATCTCGGCAGAGGCTGGAGTGCTGCTGCAACAGACGCCGACGTAGATTTCACAACTCATCTGAACGAGAGTGAAACGAGTATGACGGAAGCTGACCGAGCGCACGCGCTTATATGAAACGGGCGAGGGAGATGAAGGAGTGTGTTTACAGGTTGCAGCCACTGAGATCAGTGGTTGCAGCGCGGATGGAAGAGAGGAGAGAAGGCGACCGAAACCCTGCGTAAAGGAGTAGAGTGTGTGGCTGCAGCGATGGGGAGGACGAATGAAGGCGACCGAACACCTGCGTAAAGGAGGACAACAAGAGATATATATATATATATATATATATATATATATATATATATATATATATATATATATATATATATTAGGCGCATGCGCAGTGGAGCGTGGACGCCTACGGGTCAAGCTCACTAATAAGATGACTCGCATCTAAGAAGAACGGACATCTGCTGAGAGCAGGCATACGCTACAGTGACACGACCAACTGATTTTCGGTTACACGACAAAATTTACCGCAAGTCTCTGCTTCAATTTATACAGAAGAGAATCTCTGAAGCTCACGCTGCGCGTTACCTATGAGGGGAAAATCTGCATCGCAACAGAGTATAAGACTGGAATGGCTGACCAGGTGCCCTTACAATGTAGGCTCATTTCTGTAGGTTTTGTGGCAGGCTTTGTACAAAACCATAGCCAAAGTTTCGTGAACAGTGCATGCTATCAAAGGTCTCTAGCAAAACGCAGTCTAGATTGAGTTTGAAGTGCTTTCATAGCACTAAACCAAGCTGCATTCCCCTTTTGCAAGAAAAGACGATAATGGGATAAGCTGAGCGTGTACGTGAAGGCCTCCAGCCAGTCCACTCGGCGTCACGTTCCGCAGTGCTTCATTTGAGAGAGCCACGCTTCTCCCTCCTTCCAGAAGACATGTCGTCGTACTTGTCAGCGTGGATATTGCCAGACGCTTTCACTATTGCAGAGCCCGAGAGATTTCACGCTCGAGCCGCTGTGAATTGAAAAAGGCGTGTCAGCTGTCAGCCGAAGCGCACGTGTAAGAATCCAAAGAACTTCACACGACATAGCCCTCGTGTCTTAAAAATAGCAAAAAAAAATGGGGTGCTCTGGAATTCAGTCTGTGCCCCCTCAAGCAAGTGCATGTGCCCATGCCCGGATGAAAATCCGACTGATGGAATCTCGAAAGATATTCCCGGAATACTGTCACTAGCTGTCAGAGCGCAAGCGTCAATACAGTCTTTCATTTCGACGCTTCGTTGTAACGGCTGTCATGTACACCATTCAAACGGCTTGAGTTTCTCTTTCACAGTGACTCATTTTATTATATAGGATTAGTTGAGGAGAAGTTTGTGTAACTGTGCGGCATATGCTTCAAACGGTTTAAGCCCTGTGTACGCTCCATGGCTTCACCTTACACCAGTGCCTTTTCCTCGCGCCAATGACAGAGGGAGCACCGCTCGCTGTGCCAGAAGTGCGGCCTAACCAAACATTCCCTCTCAAGCTTGCAGTCAGGTGCAAGTTCACCTTTTTTCCATTGCCACACCGTTTTACAGCAAAGCTACCTTACTTTTCCTTGTGGCATCATTGATTTTGTCGGCATTATTTTTGTTCATCGTTAGTGAGGTTCTTGTTTATCTAGTAAAAGTAGTAGTAGTTATCATTACTACTACTACTATTTCTGGTACTGCTAACGACGACGTATAGAATTATATGTGTAGCTGAATAATAAAGCAGTACAAGCGTCAGTGTTGATTACAGATCATTTGTTTATTTTTTATTACAGGGTAGTAAACTTGCATTCATTTTTGATTATTTTTTATTATTTTTGAGAATTTCGATCCCCATAGATCCCTGAAATTACATCGACCATTCATGCTCGGGAACATATAAGTAGGTACCCCTCAACTTCAGTGGCTGTCATGCATTTTATTGATTCATTTCAATGATAGGATGTTGAGCTAATACATTGTCAATGATGACACTGCCGAAAAAAAAGGATCACCACCGGGCAACATTTTTAACCAGCGATTGCTGAAACATGATGCCCCAGTGTCTGTCCATCTTGGTAGGAAGCGCACAACTTCTTCACGAAAACGCGAAAGAAAAGACCCCAACGCTTCTTTCTCTTCTTTCGTGTACGCGTTCAGTGTGGCGGAAACAGTGAGATGAAAAGGGACAAGAATACTGTTCTGGTGTTAATTTTTCCATTGTACTCTTTACATGAGAGCGAAGAAGCGACGAATAGGGTTGACCAAACGGGGATCTGTATGAAAGTACTGAGAAAAACCGCAACCATGAGCCAGTAATAAGGCACCCACGTACTTATATCTACGGAAACTAATGCAGGAGTGAATAAAAATGCGTAAAATTAATATTAGACCACCAGCTTACAAGCTGCAAGTACAAGAAAGGCACTACAGGCTTGCGGTTGACCCGAATGATCACATTATATCTGCCATGCGTGTTCTAAATGAACTTGACATGCAAATCTCTCTCTGTTGCAACTGGCGCCCTTTGGAAGCGCTTTACATGCCACTCCACAAAACATGCACAAAAAATACATGAAAACATGGTTAATGAGCTTTTTCTACTTTTCACAAGATTCGGAAGAGCTTGGCCACAGAACGCACTATTTTAACATTTCGTTATAAGTCAGCTAACCTGAACATTGATGATGAGTAGTTTTTTAGTGGCGCAAGGGCCAATTGATGGCCAAAGAGCGCCATTTCAATTGACTACAGATATGAACAATGATATGGTGCGTGGCTGTAAAGGGGCCTTAAAATTCCTCGCTCTAACGCGGGTTAAAACATGAAAGTAATAAAATCATGACAGTGGCGTGACATATGTGTGGTGATAGCTGATGGCAAAATGTCATGATAATAAAACCATGATGAAGATATAGTCACCGCAGCCACGACTACTCTATAGAGGTCGTGCTACGGATGACCTCGAAATATCGGGTGAAAGCTTTGCACTTCTTTTAAAAATGTAAAAAGTGTTTGTAGTTTAAAAAGCGGATCCCTACCGATGAGCATACCAGAGTGTAGAGGGAGCTGCTGTCGGTAGGGCAGTAAAAAGTGCTTTTTTCTTAGAGCATCTAGCTCATTGCACTGGACGAGAATGTGGAGAACCGTAAGGGGCTCTCCACATCTCTCACAATATGGTGGATCACCGGTAGACAGAAGAAATGAATGTGTAGAATGTGTGTGTCCAGTCCTAAGCCTTGTTAGTATTACTTCCGTGTGTCGTGATTTTGATAGTGGCGGCCAATAACCTAGTTGCGGCTTAATAGCATGGAGTTTATTATCTGTTTGTTTATCCCACATGCTCTGCCAATACCCCCTGAGCTTTCGTTTTATAAAAGGTTTTAAGTCAAGTGCAGGGACTGGTGTTGGTGCATTGGCAGTAGTGACATTGGCGCAAGCAGCCAGATTGTCGGCCAAAACGTTCCCTTGTATTTCACGGTGCCCTGGAACCCAGCAGACAACGACATGCTGTTTTGATGCGTAGAGTGTGCACAGAAGTGAGTAGAGTGACACCAGCACGGGGTTCTTGTGTTTTTTAGGAGTTTTCAGGGCTTTGACCACGCCTAGGGAATCTGTGTATATTACCGCCTTTTGTAATTTTATCTTTTTAATGTGTTTTACGACCGCCAGTATTGCGTAAGCTTCTCCAGTGAAAATGCTTGCATTAGGATGAAGAACGCCGGCCTCAGAAAAGGATTGGCCTATTGCTGCATATGACACAGAAGTGTTTGACTTTGACGCATCAGTAAAGAACTCAGGGCATGTGTATTTATGTTGTAGTTCTAAAAAGTATGTATGTATGTGTGCAAGTGGTGCGTGCTTTGTGACATCAACAAAAGAAACATCACAGTCTATAAGCTGCCACTGCCACGGTGGCAGATATGTTGCAGGAGCCATCAAACTGGGTTCAAGAAGAGGCACACCTGTTCCTTCGGCCAAGCTCCTTACACGCAGCGCGTAGGGCTGCCTAAACGAAGGTCGGTTCTCAAAACAAGCCAGAACAAGACAAATCATTAATTGTGAAATGGGAAGGATGTTTCTTGTCTGCCTTCACCTTCAAAAAGTACAAAAAGGACAGGGAACATCTTTGTAGGTGGAGCGACCATTCATTCGAATCCACGTACAGGCTCTCCACAGGGTTGGTGCGGAAAGCACCCGTAGAGAGGCGAATGCCTAGATGGTGGACAGGGTCGAGAATTTTCAAGGCTGATGGTGTTGTCGACTGATAGACTATAGCACCGTAATCTAGGCGTGTGCGTACGAGGCTTTTATATAAGTTAATTAAACATTTCCTGTCACTTCCCCATGTAGTGTGTGACAACACTTTCAAAATGTTCATTGTTTTTAAGCACCTGTCCCTTAAATACTTGATGTATGGGATGAAAGTTAGCTTAGTGTCTAATATGAGACCGAGAAACTTGTGCTCGGTCTTCACTGACAGAGGTTGACCATGCAGGTCAATGTCGGGGTCAGGATGGAGGCCCCTCTTTCGGCTGAACAAGACACAAGTGCTCTTTTGCGCGTTGAGTATAAAACCATTCTCGTTTGCCCATTGAGATACCTTGTTCAACCCTAGTTGAACTTGACGTTGGCACATTGGCACATTGAGATGTTGCAAGATTTGTAACCAATCTGCACATCATCGACATATATGAAGTAAAAAATATTTCGTGGGAGAGACAGGTGCAAGGAATTCATTTTAACTATGAAAAGTGTACAGCTCAATACACCTCCTTGTGGCACTCCTGTTTCTTGGACAAATACTCGAGATAAGACAGTGCCAACTTGGACACGGAATGTACGGTTGGACAGGTAGCTTTCGATAACTGTCAGCATTCTACCCCGCACACCTAAACGTGACAGGTCTCGCAATATGCCGAAGCGCCATGCAGTGTCATATGCCTTTTCCATATCGAGAAACACAGAAAGAAAAAATTGCTTATGAACAAAAGCGTCGCGAATTTGTGCCTCGATACGGACAAGGTGGTCAGTGGTGGACCGAGCCTCTCGAAACCCACCCTGGTATGGGTCAAGTAGGCCACTAATTTCAAGAAAGTGCATCAGGCGCCTGTTAATCATTTTTTCAAAGACTTTGCAAATACAGCTGGTTAATGCTATTGGCCTGTAGCTGGAAACTGAGTCCGGGTCCTTGCCTTGTTTTAGAATTGGGATAATGATAGCTTCCTTCCAGGCTGACGGTAGCTCGCCAGAAGACCATATCGCATTATAGAGAGAGAGGAGAGCTTTCTGGGTTTCAGTGGGCAGGTGTTCCAACATTTCATATGCCACACGGTCCGGGCCTGGGGCAGATTTATTGCAGCAGGCAAATGAGGCCTGCAGTTCAGCAAAACAGAAAGGTTCGTTGTATGCCTCATGTGTTCTGGGCTTGCGCTCTAATCTCTGTTTTTCTATTGCGGTTTTGTATCGTCGGAACGCTTCACTATAGTGTGTTGAGCTGGAGACCTGTTCAAAGTGCGCTCCGAGAGTGTTTGCCTGGTCTTCCAAACTCTCCCCTTGTGTGTTCACTAGAGGAAGCGAATGTGCTTCTCGTCCTGCCACCTTGCCAACCATGCTCCAGACTCTCGACTCATCTGTGTATGAGTTGATGTCCGATACGAATTTGTGCCAACTTTCTCTTCTCGCCTGTCGGCGCGTCCTCCTTGCTTGCGACTTGACGTTCTTAAAGTTTACAAGATTCTCGGCTGTGGGCGAGTCTCTAAGCAACCTCCATGCCTTATTTTGTTTTTTTCGAGCATCACGGCACTCATTCTTCCACCATGGGACTTGTCGTTTGCTTGACGGTCCACATGTTTGGGGAATACATTTTGCTGCTGCATCAACCAAGAAAGCTGTAAAGTAGCATACAGCATTCTCTATGCTCAATGCCGCCATGTCAGTCCAAGATAATAAAGTCATTTTTTGAAACTTTCCCCAATCAGCTTTGTCGGTGAGCCATTTTGGAACTTGTGCAGGACATGTATTTGTTATTGATGAGCTGATAACGATAGGAAAATGGTCACTACCATATGGATCATTAATAACTTCCCATTTAAGTAGAGGCAGGAGTGATGGGGATATTATGCTGAGGTCTATTGCTGAGTACGTATTGTTAGCAATGTTGTAGTATGTTGGCGCTTTCCGATTCAGAAGGCATGCACCGCAAGAAAAAAGAAGCTGTTCAATCAGGCGACCTCGAGCATCGCAGCGAGAGTCACCCCACAGATTGCTAAGTGCATTGAAATCTCCCAGAAGAATATAAGGTTCTGGAAGTTCGTCTATGAGGGACTCGAATTCATGCTTTTCGAGACGGTGTTGTGGAGGTATGTATAGAGAGCAGATGGTGACGAGCTTATTCAATAGAACTGCTCGAACAGCCACCGCCTCAAGAAATGTTTGTAATGTTAGGTGTGTGCATGCAATCCCTTGATTGACTATAATGGCAACACCACCGGATGGCACAATGGCATCATTCCGGTCTTTCCGAAAGATAATGTAGGGACGTAAAAAGTTGGTGTGTTTCGGTTTCAGGTGTGTCTCTTGTACGCACAGCACTTTAGGTGTGTGTTTGTGTAAAAGTTCCTGGATATCGTCGAGGTTTCTCAACAGTCCTCTGACGTTCCACTGTAGTATTTGTGTCATTTTAATTTAGTGTGGTGCTGTGCATACAGAGGTGTTGCGTTAGTTTACAGGGCCTTTTGAGGGCCCTGTGATTCGAGGTTTTTCTTTTTTGGCGCGCTCCAAGGAGTTGCACCTATCCTTCGGCGTCTGAGGCGCCGAAGGAGTGGGATTTGTATCCATCACCTCGTGTGAGGTGGTGGATGGTGCCTGCTGGGCAGGCACATTCACTGAACTTTCGAACCTGACTGCGCCTGCAGTGGTCCGAGGTTCAGCAGACACTAGGGTCTGCCGGCCCTGTTTGTCAGGTGGCGGAGCAGTACAGGCTGCTCCAGCCGGGGGCGCTGGTGGCACGACCGCGGCCACACACTGTGTGGCATTCGCGGGTGCCGAGGCATGTGGCGCGGCGCCCCGGCGCGTCACATCTGCAAAGGAGGGATAAAATGGGTTGTGTATTGCGAAGCGTTGGCGCGCTTCTTGGAATGTGAGATTAAATTTAACTTTAAGTTCTACTATTTGTTTCTCTTTTTTCCATGCGGGGCATGATCGTGAGTAGGCAGCGTGATCTCCTTCACAGTTCGAACAATGAGTTGTTTCTGAGGTGCAGTTGTCTGATATGTGTTGAATGGATGCGCACTTTGCGCAAGTGGCACGCCCTCTGCAACTCTGCGATCCATGACCGAAACGTTGGCACTTGAAACATCGACGAGGGTTGGGAATGTATGGTCTTACACGAAGCTTACAATAGCCGGTTTCGATTGATTCTGGTAGGTCACTTGTTCCGAAGGTAATTATTACGTGTTTTGTAGGGGTCAGTTTGTTGTTGCGTCTTATTGTTATTTGTTGGACTTTGACCACGTTCTGGTCCTGCCAACCTTCGAGCAGCTCACTTTCAGAAAGCTCAGTAAGATCATCATCAGAAATTACGCCACGGACAGTGTTCATGGACCTGTGTGGGCCCACCGAAACGGGGGTTTCCCCAAAGGCCACAAGCTTAGACAGCTTTTCATACTGAGCTTTGTCACGAACCTCCAGAAGAAGATCGCCACTTCCCATCTTTGTTACTTTGTAACCTGGGCCTATTGCTTCTGTGAGAGTTTTGGAGACGAGGAAAGGTGAAATAGCTCGGACTGTCTTTATTTCGTTTTGACTGTGAATTACATGGTACTTTGGGAATGTGGGCTTTGGTGTGTTAGGCAAGAAAGTATCTTCGGTGCGCCACCTTTTTAGGGAACGATCAGGAAGGGGGGGAAAGATTTTGCCATAAAATACAATAAAGTTCGGCGGCGATGGTGGCCACCCACCACCGAGCCCAACAAGGGGACGCTACAAGGTTGACTAGTGAACACTTGGAGACGCCAGCCATGCATCGCCGCTATAAACGAATATAACTACCCAAGGTTGGGTAACTACACAGGGTTAACCCTCGCCGCCAGGAAATTCGGAAGTAAACGGAAAAGAGAAGATGACAGGACAGATAAAAAGTGAGAGATAAAGACGAAGATGTAGGAAGAGAGAGATAGGAAAAGACGACTGCCGATTTCCCCTGGGTGGGTCAGCCCAGGGGTGCCGTCTACGTGAAGCCGGGGCCAAAGGGGTGTGTTGCCTCTGCCGGGGGGCCTTAAAGGTCCAATCACCCAGCGTCAGCTCAACCCCCAGGATCCCCTTTTCCCCGGACACGGCAAAGCCACGCACGGCTAGGCGTGGGAGGGAGCCGAAACTCCCCCGTTAGAGCTAACCTGAACAATGACCTTAAAATATTATTTAGCAATTTTTCCTACAATGTAGGGAATTGTCAAGGGTAACTCTTGGAATAAAAAGTTGTCTTAGGTTGGCATCACTGCGCGGAGCGTCAGTGAATTTCTTCCACTGACCGAATCAATCACTGCGCTATTTTCGCTGCTGACACCACCTGCCACGCAACCAAACTACCAATGAGTGCCTGCTTTTCCTCATTTCCTTCTCACAAGTGTATCGCCTCCTCAGCCGCTTCGCCTCCATTGAACCGTTGGGTGCGCACCGCATGCGCCTCGAGATGTCCACGTCTGTCTTCCGTAGCGCCGCCAATGTGGGTAGCATGCCGCTGTTTGTCGCGTGGAGGCGCTGATTGGTGGGATGCCGCTGCGATAAACTTTCCGCCAGTGGGCACGTACCATGGCACGTACATTCACGCAAGCGGCGCCCGCGTACTCGCCCCACATGCGCTAGTGGGATAGGCGACCGCTAGAGGGCTACGTCTGTACACGGCGCTCGCGTTTGGCGCTCTTCCTTCCTCTTCGCTGGGAGCTCACGCCGTGAACACTCGATGAACACCCCAGCAGCCAAGGCAACAGCGCGGCGGGCTCACAACGCAGCAGCAGCTTGATCTCAATGCCAAGACCTTGCGGTGAGAGCCCGGGATACTGAGGCGAAGAGGGCTCACCGTCAAGCAAATCCGGAACTGAGGGCCAGCGAAACAGAAGCAGCACGAGCTCGCCAACAAGCAGACCATGCGGTGAAAGCCCGCGCAACAGAAGCAGCACGAAAGTAGCGGAAAGAAAGCCCCAAAGCGGCATGGGCGGGAGATGCGTTGGCTAAGCGCCTGAAGTGGTCGCTACCTCAGGTTCACGGCGCCAACTTTAAAAGAAAACGAGTTCCCGAGCTAATTGATGCCCTTTTTGCACTTCGTAAAAGAACCTCTCTTGCGTATATATAATGTACGTAGTTAATCCAAAGTATATGTAATTCATCAAAACGTATTTGCATCTACATCTAAGTTATTAAACATTATGCATGTGATGTATATGTAACATTATCACGGCTTCGTATGATGGTAGAGGAGTGTGTACGGAGATTCATGGGTTACTGGATAATCTACGAGACACGTTCTTTAACATTATTCATTTTGTGGATATGGCGGTGATTTTTTTTAGCATGCATGCGTTGAATAATATACGGGGACGCAAGGATAGCTGATTGCGTTTTAGAAAAGACGTTCGACGATTTAAAGTACTATGAAATCTACTATTGGAGTGCAATAAGTTTTCCCAGATGTACTGTTCAGAAAAAATTTATTTACATTATGTACTGAGCATAAATTATGTGTGACGGATCAGTACTCAGAAATACATTCACATTTTCACAGTTCTATATCAAATCACCGCAACACAAATCTAACATTTTAAGATAAAGCACAAAGCAGAAATCAGATCAACAGAGTAACAAATGCATATAAGTCGCAACTGACAAAATACGGAAAGCGAAAAATGGGTAAATGGGTAGGTGCGCATGCTTTTCCATAGTGTACATCAACTTGGTGGTAGAATCACCAGGGCGTGAGACACCGAGGTGGCGAACACAGTACAAAAGGGCAAGACGACAAGCACATCAACTTTGACCTGATGGTACGGCATAGCCCCATGTCGGCCGAAAAACAAGTAGGACCCGTTCATGCTCAACGTTGACGAAAGGGCACGACCAATGGCGCGGAAACTTGCGCTCTCTCAAGAAGAGCTCCTCGGAGAGGAACGCGAAGAACGCTCGTCTCATTCTCTCCAGTATCGGCCACAAAGCCCGTCGGTGGCAATTCGCAGCTGCGGCCTCACATCGGTTTCGCCAAAGGCTGAACAGCACCGCAATTATTAAATGAGTGGAGAAGCGCCCACGCGGATATCGATCGTTAGACACGAAAGTTCGCACACCCTGTCCCCGAAAACCAGCACGGACTGCGCACCAAAAAAACAAGAAGGCGAGGGAGCACACATTCAATTGTCGCATGTCGATTGGTCCGAATCCTGACGCAGTTGGGGAAAGTGGAAGAAGTGCCAACCACCTGCCATCGCTGCAACCGATTTCGCGTGGGGAGCAAGCCCTAGACCAACCACCAGACAAAGTCCCGGAGATGCCCTGGCAACACTACTGTAGTTATTGGTTTCCAAGCACAGTTTCTTATAAATTTATGATGCTGTGGCGCCAAGGGCCATAAAAGGGCGACCATTGTGTCCACTACTTTAGAATCGGCCACAGCTATCTCTGGGAACGTAGCCTCCATACGACAGTGCAATGCCAGAAGGACTCGTTACAAAGGTGCTAATTCAGTTGATTGAGGACCTTGGTTCATTTGGCTAGCCGAGAGGAAGACACGTAATGATGGCCCTAGATGGTAGCGAGCCTGTGTCTGAGCGAGCGTACCCTCATTGCTTACTATCCGCAGTAAAGTGTGGAGGCACAAGATGGAAGCCGTGACGGAAACGTTGGGGAATGCAAAACCGCCTTGATCTTGTGGTTGCGCCAACGCCGGACGCGATAATAATTCTGTGCCACCAGACCAGAAAAAAAATGGTAGATCCCATCCACGTACAGTGGTAATCGATGATGTGCGAAGCATGAATGAGAAAGGTTGATATTTCACTTTAAAATCAGCACAACGTTACGACGTGGAAGTAAATGATGCCGTACAAAACTTCTGTGCCATGATTATCATGTTTGGATGTGACGTTTACCTTCGTCATCTATTCACGTCACGTAACACAAAATTTAGTATATGTAGAGCTAGCGAAACGACCGCGAGCACGCTATGGACGTTCGTTGTATGTTGTCATGTCTTGGAATGACACGCGTGTCAGGAGTATCATATTTGCACCACTCGCATACTTTCGTAATCCATTGACGTCACTTAACACCAAATTTGGTATATGTGGAGCTAGCGAAACGGCGACGAGCGCACCATGAAGGGCCCAATATACCCCAATGTAGGGTTGACGCGCGCGCACGCTGGGGACAGCGACACTACGTCAGCGAAACGCGAGCACTCTATAGTCTGACACCAGGCGCGACCAGCGTCCGTGGGTGCGGCTCAACGTCAACCGGCACGCAATGCGACAAGCTGCATTTCGCGTCGATGTGTTACCCACACGACACTGCGTCTCCCTCTTTTCAAAGCAACGCAGCGCGTCGAGCACCTGCGAGTAAATGGCAGTACCGGCGCCTGGCGTGGCAACGCCGGCGTGACGCGACAACATGAACGCCGGTGAGCACGCCCTCCTCATCACGTCGAAATGTATTGGTGCCTTGACTGTGGCATGTAGTCATGTAGTCATGTTCTCACATGATACGC
The DNA here is from genome assembly GCF_043290135.1 of Rhipicephalus microplus. Lineage (NCBI taxonomy): Eukaryota > Metazoa > Arthropoda > Arachnida > Ixodida > Ixodidae > Rhipicephalus > Rhipicephalus microplus. The sequence continues at coordinate 207,006,164 of NC_134701.1, read as the reverse complement.
ATCTCTTGATTATCATGTTTGCACCAGTCACGTACTTTCGTCATTCATTGACGTCACGTAATACCAAATTTGGAATATATGAAGCTAGCGAAACAGCCGTGTGTGCAACATTCCTGTGTCATGTAGTCAATCTTCCAGGCAAGTGGTGGAAGAGGAGCGACACAGGTGCAATTCGGAGTGTGTGGATGCCATTGTTAAGATTGAGACGAACGCACAGTGTAGGGACAGAGTTCGCCCAATTTGTAAGTTTTTAAGCGCTTGTCCTCTCTTCCTTTCTGTTTATTCGTGCACTTGAACTGACTGTTATACCATGTAGTCATGTTGTTACATGACACGCATGTCGTGATTATTATGTTTGGATGTGTCATCTACTTATGTCGTCCGTTTGCGTCACGTAATACCGAGTTTGGTACATTTGAAGCTAGCGAAACGGCCAGGAGCGCATCATGAGCGTAACATGTAGTCATGTTGTTACATGACACGCATTTCATGTTTATCATGTTTGCACCCGTCACATACCTTCGTTATCCATTCACGTACCGTAATACCAAATTTGGTTTATATGACGGTTCAGAAACGGCCGCGAACGCGTCATGAGCGTGGCATGTAGTCATGTTGTTACATGACACGCATGTGATGATTTTCATGTTAGTCTGTCGCTTGTGTTCGCCATGCAATCATGCCATACCATTACAGTTTTGCAACATGTCACATGTGAACGAAACCACCGCAAGAGCTGAAGGACCATGAAATGTAAATCATGACATACATGTCAAGATTTTCATGTCACGACTAATCATATATGTTCTTCATGCTGTCATGTTATACCATACCAAGTTTGGCATCGATACCATTATCCAAACAGCCAGGAGAGCTAAAAGTCAAAAGTCGTAGACGGACAGACGGACAGACGAATGGATGGATGGATGGACGGACGGATGAACGGACGGACGGATGGACAGATGGATGGATGGATGGATGTGCGATGATGTTTATTCGAACAGAGGAGTCGCAACGAGGTCGCGACGGAAAATGGGCGAACAGCAAGTCTGGCAAAGGCGGCACAGGTTCTCGCGCAATCAGAGCACGGGCTTTTCGTTGTCTTCCGAAGGCGCATACACGTTGGTGCGTATGCTCCACTACAATACCCCCGGGTGAAGGGTAGCCATCCTGGCGACTCAGAGAGTAGGCACAATGAGGGGGTCATAGTAGGGCTTGAGATGGTCGACGTGTACGGTCTCGCGTCCTCGACGGCGCAAATCTGGTGATTGTGTTAATGGCTCGAGGACGTAATTCACCGGGGAGGTCGCGTCAATGACACGGTAGGGACCATGGTACCGGGCCAGAAGTTTAGAAGACAGGCCAGGAACGTGCGGGGGCACGCAAAGCCACACAAGGGAGCCATCACGAAATGTAGGAGCTATGCGGTGAGCGTCGTCGTGTCGAATCTTTTGTAGACCTTGAGCCTCAGTTGTCAGAGACCGAGCCAACTGACGGCAGTCTTCAGCGTATCTGGCGACTTCCGAAAGCGGGGAGCACTCAGATGCATCAGGGCGATACGGTAGTATAGTGTCGAATGGGTGGGAAGGTTCGCGGCCGTACAATAGAAAGAACGGGGAAAAACCGGTAGTCGCTTGCGTCGCGGTGTTATAAGCGAAGGTAACAAAGGGCAATACAGCGTCCCAGTTAGTGTGGTCGGAGGAGGTGTACATCCTCGGCATGTCGCCAAGTGTGCGGTTGAACGGCTCAGTAAGACCATTTGTCTATGGATGGTATGCGGCAGATTTCCGGTGGATAATGTTGCATTCAGCGAGGATAGCTTGGATGACCTCCGACAGGAACACTCGACCCCTATCACTGAGTAATTCCCACGGAGCACCATGGCGTTGAATGAAGCTGCGGAGAATGAAGTGTGCAACTTCGTGGGCGGTCGCTGCCGGTAGAGCTGCAGTCTCAGCGTAGCGTTTCAGATGATCGACTCCGACAATAATCTACCGGTTTCCAGAGCTGCTATATGGGAGGGGGCCATAAGAGGGGGCCATACCCACGTGGTCGAATGGGCGAGCCGGGCACGGGAGCGGCTGTAACATGCCAGTAAGGTGCCGTGGAGGTGTCTTGTTCTGTTGGCAAGTGGTGCAAGACTGAACGTATTTCTGCACAAAGCGATACATTCCTCGCGAGTAATAGCGTTGGCGCAGCCTTTCGTAGGTTTTCAGGACACCTGCGTGAGCACTTTGAGGATCTGCATGGAAATTCATGCAGATGTCAGAGCGCATATGAGTTCGGACAGCAAGGAGCCACTTCCGACCACCAGGCATGTAGTTGCGGCGGTAGAGAATGTTGTCTCGTAAAGAAAAGTGGGCTGCTTGCTGGCGTAGCGCTCTCGTGGAAGGGACAGCAGACGGATCGGTAGGGTAGTCGACTAACAAGGCAAGGTATGGGTCTTTACGCTGCTCCGAAAGCATGTCAGTCGTGTCGAGTGGTGACAAGGTGGTAAAAGGGGGAGATAGAGAAGCCACATCTGGTGTTAATGGCAATCGCGAAAGTGCATCGGCATCCGCATGCTTGCGACCGGAACGATATATGACACGGATGTCGTATTCTTGCAATCGAAGTGCCCAACGCCCCAGGCGTCCGGACGGGTCTTTCAAGGTGGACAGCCAACATAGAGCGTGGTGGTATGTGACCACGTCGAAAGGACGGCCGTAAAGGTACGGGCGAAAACTTCATCAACGCCCAGATTATGGCCAAACACTCCTTCTCTGTCACGGAGTAATTCGATTCAGCCTTCTTGAGAGCGCGACTTGCATAGGCGACTACGTATTCAGCTTGGGTGCCTTTCCGTTGTGCCAAAACTGCACCAAGACTGAAGCCACTTGCATCGGTGTGAATTTCTGTGGCCGCAGCAGGGTCGAAGTGACGAAGAATAGGTGGTGAGGTCAGCAGGCGGCGCAGCTGGCGAAATGCGTCGTCACATGCAGGTGACCATGAAGATATGCCTTTGCTGTTGGAAAGCAGTCTCGTGAGAGGTGCGATGATGGACGCGAAGTTGCGCACGAAGCGACGAAAGTAGGAGCAGAGACCGACGAAACTTCTTAGGGCTTTCAGTGATGTGGGCAATGGAAAGTCAGCGACAGCTCGAAGCTTATCGGGATCCGGAAGAACACCGTCTCTTGTGATGACATGTCCCAAGATGGTTAGTTTTTGTGCTGCGAAGTGGCACTTTTTGGAGTTAAGTTTTAGGCCTGCAGAAGTTAGACACGTCAGAATCTCGTGGAGGCGAGCAAGATGTGTCGGGAAATCAGATGAAAAGACTACGATGTCGTCCAGGTAACATAAGCAGGTTTTCCACTTGTGGGCACGCAAGATGGTGTCGATCATGCGCTCAAATCTGGCAGGCGCGTTGCAGAGCCCAAATGGCATGACTTTGAACTCATATAGGCCATCCGGCGTTACAAAGGCTGTTTTAGGGCGATCACATTCAGCCATTGGCACCTGCCAATACCCAGAACGCAGATCCAAAGATGTAAAGTACTCGGCGCCTTGTAAACAGTCAAGAGCATCGTCTATTCGTGGTAGCGGGTAGACATCTTTTTTCGTAATATTGTTTAAGCGGCGATAGTCCACGCAAAATTGTACGGTGCCATCTTTTTTCATGACCAGAACCACACGTGATGACCAAGCGCTTTGAGAAGGCTGTATGACTCCACGTTTAAGCATGTCATCTACTTGCTCCGTAATGACGCGGCGCTCTTCGGCGGAAACTCGGTAAGGACGGTGTCACAGAGGCGAATGTGAGCCGGTGTCAATAGTATGAGCGATAGTCGTGGTGCGGCCCAAAGCAGGTTCTTGAAAGTCGAAAGAAGAACGAAACTTGTTAAGGAGAGCAACAAGTTGGCGGCGATGCGAGAGGGGAAGGTCTGCGTCAATATCATTGTCGAAGGCTGACGAACTTCATGGCTCAGACGCATGAGTGATTGCAGCAATGTGACATGGCGTTTCGTCGGGAAGAATAATATCATCGATATGGTCGACAGGTTGCACATATCCTAACGTTTCACCACGAAGTAAGCCAATGGGGTAGTTGCAGTGGTTGGTGATCAGCATTATGATTAAACCAGACGCAATTGTAAGAAAAGCAAATGGGAGAACGACGCCCTTGCGTTCAGTAAAAACCGGAGATGGCGTAAACACCACCGTGGCTTCAGGTTGCGCCAGACATGAAAGGCTAATAGGGACCGAAGCTTCAGGAGGCAAGGTGATGTCGTCATCAGCGATGACTTTGCAGAGCAGAGGAGAGCGATCGGGTGGTGGAAATTCACATGTTGGCACAAGGGACACTTTGGCACGGGAACAATCGATGATAGCTTCATGACGTGATAAGAAATCCCAACCCAGGATAAGGTCATGAGAGCAAGATGGTAGAACAAAAAACTGTACGACGTACAAAACGTCTCGGATGACGACGCGCGCCGTACACACAGCCGAGGGATGAATGCGTTGCGTGCTAGCCGTGGACAGCACCAAGCCACTGAGAGATGTGGTCACTTTTTTCAGTTTCCTACAAAATTTTGCGTTCATCACTGAAACGGCGCCCTGGTATAAATTAACGCTAATGTGGCGACTCCCTCAACATCGACATCAACAACATTTTGCGGCGAAAATGGAGGCCTTGGGAATTGCGCACAAGGTGCAGTTCTTGCCTCCGGAACTGCACTGATTAGTTTCCCTTCTCAGGAGGTGGTCGACGACGCATAGGCGATGGCGATCGGCGACGACGTGATGGGCCACGAGCAGTCGATGGGTGGCGATCCGAGTCGGAGTGCCTCTGTTCATATGCAGACGTGGTGGTCTGCTGCGGTGCGTAGGTAGGAGCTCCGAAGTATGCGTGCGCAGGTGTGGGACGACGGCGGCAGAAGCGTGCAATGTGGCCAGCGATACCACACACGAAGCAGATGGGACAATTGTCTCGGGTGCGCCACTCATTAGATGGACGGAAAAAGCGAGGTGGGAGCCTGTAAACTGGAGGCGAGGCCGGAGGAGGTGGAGCCGATAAGGCGACTGAATGCGGTGGGGGCCGCGCGACCACAGCTGCGTAGCTAAGAGGTGAAGGCGGCGCAGTTGGTGCGTAGCCAGCAGTTGAGAGATCAGATAACACCGAAGTACATGGGTAAGAGGCCGGAACTGTAGGGAGTGCCTTGCAAATTTCAGTGCGTATGGCCTGCTGCATATTCGAAGGGAGGCTTGTCGTGCGCGCGTCGCTATGCGGCAGCAGGGAGAGCTGTCGGGCGACTTCCTCCCTGATGAAGTCTTTAATGTGGTTCGACAGAGTTCCTTGGTGAACGTTGCCATTTGCGAGTGCGACGGCCGAGATCGAATCTGGTGACGGGACACTCTGTCGGGAGATGAAACGCTGACGACGCAATTCATCGAAGCTCTGGCACAGGCTTACGAGGACTGCCACCGTGGTCGGGCTTTTCGCCAGCAACATCTGGAATGCGCCATCGTCGATGCCTTTGAGAATATGTCGAATTTTCTCTTCTTCGGGCATGGATGAGTTAACACGCCTGCAGAGGTCGAGCACATCCTCAATATAGCTAGTAAAGGTCTCGCCAGGCTGCTGGGCTCGGTGGCGCAGACGCTGGTCAGCACGGAGCTTGCGGACCTCTGGTCGGCCGAACGCTTCGGTCACGAGGGTCTTAAAGGTGGACCAGCTGGCGATGGCGGTTTCGCGGTTGGTGAACCATAGCTTGGCGACGTCAGCCAAGTAAAAGATAACATAGGCAAGCTTAGAGTCGTTGTCCCATTTGTTGCTGGCACTCACGCGTTCGTACAAGCAGAACCAGTCTTCGACGTCTTGCTCACCACTGCCGCTGAAGATTGGTGGTCCCGCTGACGGGTAGCACCGGGGCAGGTCGACGGGGCAGCCGATGGTGCTGGCTGTGCTGGGATGGGCTGGTTGGCGACTGCGTCAGTCATGTTGTACGGTGGTCTTTCGGCCAACTTGCGAGAGCGGAGCTCCAGGTCTGCTTAGGGATCTCAGCAGCCTCCACCAAATGCGATGATGTTTATTCGAACAGAGGAGTCGCAACGAGGTCGCGACGGAAAATGGCCGATCAGCAAGTCTGGCAAAGGCGGCACAGGTTCTCGCGCAATCAGAGCACGGGCTTGTTGTTGTCTTCCGAAGGCTCATACGCGTTGGTGCGTATGCTCCACTACAGATGGATGGATGGATGGATGGATGGATGGATGGATGGATGGATGGATGGATGGATGGATGGATGGATGGATGGATGGATGGATGGATGGATGGATGGATGGATGGATGGATGGATGGACGGACGGACGGACGGACGGACGGACACGCTCAAAGTCGCCAAAGTTCGCTAAGAAATGCTTCGCACTTAAAATGAACTGATGCAGCTTTGTACTTTCCTGGAGACGTGGAGCGGTGGTTTAACACAATGGCAAAGGTACCAAAATTTTCCGAAGTAAACCATTTTAGCTGAGTATCGGGGTTTTAAGAGGGGGAAGCCTAAGCGTCTGGCTTCTTCTACCGCTAGATAGCCCATTACATTGTCATTATAAAGCTAGCACAAATAATGCGTAAGTGCAGATATATCTTCGGATGGGCACATTCATGTTCCTCGTTTCAGGATGACACATTAAATGCGATTGAGGCTGACTTCTGTGGAGATAACGTCAACAATGTTAAGCCTAATGAGCTCTTTTCTTCCAAACATGCAACATTTATTGCATGAGTAACCAAAAGTTTGAAAGAACTCAGCAAACTTATTTCTTTTATTATGAGTATCTACCAACCAGCCCTATTTTCTTTAGTCCTAGAACTATTGTTCCCCTGTCTTTCTGAGGATGGATAGCGCGTTTTTACCATACAACTCAACTTTAGCGATAATTCAATTAGTGCAATTAACATTATTTACCTTATCAATTATTCGTTTCTGTATGACTGTCCTACGCATGGAACGTACTGTGTGTGTGCGTGTCTGTGTTTGAGTGTAGGTGTGCGTGTGTGTTCCGAAGAAGAATACACAATTGGGGTCATTGCTCTGCTGAGGTATGTCTCTTCGTTAAAGCGCCTTCGATTTTATAGCCTTTAACGACATTAAGGCCCCATTGACCCTTCCTATAGCCAGGGGTGTGCTCTGTGGCCTCTTCCCCTCCCCTCTCCCCTCCGAAGCTTTGATGCTAAAGGGTGCTTTACCAAAAATACTAATTAAAATGCGTGTCATTTTCCTAAAATAGTCTTCAGCAAGTGCCTTTTGCCATAAAAAAAGTCGTAGCAACAGCTCTGCATTTATCCGACGCAATATGTGCTGGAGCTTTGCACGGGATGGTGCTGAAGGTTAAGAAAAAGAGAAGACGAATGCCCTTTTTAAAAAATAATTTGAGTGAAGTAACAGCAATATTTTTTTTCGCAACCATGGCATAGATATTCCATTCAAAAGCGAACGCAGAGCAACGCACTATGGCGCGTCTAATAAATGTGTTGAACCGGTTTCGCATGGCCACTTTTTATCGCGACCGCGCGTAATAGGTATCGAATTTCTTCTTCATTGTCGCCTTCTATACGCAACCTGCAGAAAAAAAGGCAGCCGTTGTTGAGACATTTCAACTCTATCGGGCTTAATCGCGGTCAGCAGCGCACCTGGTGACACCGGTAGATGGCACTGTTCATAGATGACGATGACGCTAGAGATAACAGATAAACACAAATATCTGGGCGTATAGATGAGCAATGGGGCCGAGTACCTAAGGGAACACGAAATATACGTGACGACTAAAGGTAACAGGAATGCAGCGGTAATGAAAAACAGGGCACTGTGGAATTACAATAGGTATGATGTTGTGAGAGGAATATGGAAAGGGGTGGTGGTTCCTGGTCTGACGTTCGGCAATGCGGTCTTGTGCATGAGATCAGAAGTTCAAGCAAGATTAGAAATTAAGCAACGTGGAATAGGTAGGCTTGCTTTAGGAGCTCACGGGAAAACACCAAATCGGGGAGTACAAGGTGATATGGGATGGACATCATTTGAGGGCAGGGAAGGTAGCAGCAAGATAAAACTTGAGAAGCGATTGAGAGAAATGGGGGAGGAGCGTTGGGCTAGGAAGGTATTCAGCTACCTGTACATGAAGAATGTCGATACAAAATGGAGGAAGCGAACCAGAAAATCGACTGGTAAATACTTAGAAAACAGCAGGTTGCCAAACCAAAAAGAATTATCGGTTAAGAAGAAGGTGAAGGAAGCTGAGACCGATATGTGGAGAATTGGCATGATTAAGAAGTCCGCACTAGAGTTCTATCGAATTTTTAAGCAAGAAATTGGCAAGGAAAAGATCTATGATAATACTCGGGGTAGTTCTCTACTGTTGGAGGCCACGACAGGAGTATTGCGAACCAAGACATATCGGGCCAAATGCGAAGGGGTAGACACGGTATACAGTGCATGTGGAGAGGAAGAAGAAACTGCCAAAGACTTGATAATGTTCTGTAAAGGGCTTCACCCTATAGCTCAGGATGATGGCGCAGAGTTTTTCAAAGCACAGGGGTTTAGGGACAGGGAGGACAAAATAGACTTTAAGCGGGTAGAATTAACTAGAAGGAGGTTATCTGATTGGTGGCTAAAGTCAAGGCAAGAGTGAAAATTAAACCCATTACTGCAAAGTACGAATCCTCAACCTCACTATTTAAAGGAAAAAAATTAATGTAGTTTTTGGTTCATTAAATATGACGGCTTGGTGGTGCTAGCCAGCGCCCGATCTAAAGGGTACAGTCATATCCATCCATCCATTCATCCAACATATCCGGAAAGTACTCCTTCCGGGTGAGTGCTTTAGCTTTCTGTTCGGCCACTGATATTTTGCTCTACGCACCGTTCTACTAACTAATGTTTTCTTATCCTCAGTACGGGTGATGTCAAAAGCACGTTGGTTCCTGTATTCGTATGTGTACCTTGAGTATTAAATAGTTATAAAGAACACCAGGTGTCAGCTGCTACGTACTACGCAAGTGCTATTCACAGCGATTATCCAGTTGCCCAATGGAAAGTATGCTCATCACCCACTAACGACTGAAGTTGAGGAACCGCAAATAAAAGATTGTAGGAAATCCGCGTGCGTCGATTTCGATAGGAGTGCTAGCAAAGTATACTTTGAAAAGAAAGGTGAAACCTACTTGCAACTGCAGAAAAAAAGCCATGCGCCTTTAAAAATAAAATAATTCAAGATAAAAGCTGCGTAATGATGACTGTTTACTTCTTATATGAAGCCACCGCAAGCAAATGAGGAAACACCTCGGAAAATAAAACGTAAGAGCACGTTCCCATGTTGGGCAAACTTTTTTCGTGCAAACTGACTGCGCCGTAAATCACGTCATTTATATCAACCTTATTATATTTTTTCTTCTATATTTATACATTTTAACAGCGGCGCCGCTGCCAAGAAATGAAGATTGGTGGGCGCCAGTCGCTACCTGTCACCTTTATCGTTCCTGCAAATTTTTCATATGCATGTCACGCTGCAGGTATGTCAATAACAGCTCCAAAAACCAGTTTGTTTTCTTTGCAACGGACTGCAAAGAAAACAGAATAACTTTGCAAGTTATTCGGTCTAGTAAATAATACATACGTCTTACAGCAATGCTTGTTACGACTGCCATAAAAAACGCCCATCATTAAACAGAAATAATCATTCCCGTGATGATATTCTTTCCCTCTTAATCCATCCTGTACGTTCTGTGCCCTTCTTAATTATGCAGGTAAAGCGATACCGTTAATTTTGAACTGTTTTTCCGAGCCGCAGACAGAGATAATGTTACTTCATGTACTTTTCCTTCACGTACATCTTCCACATGCACACTCGTAGAGCAGTGAAGGTCATGTGTATACTTTACGTTTAAAGCACACCAGTGGGCACTCCGACTCGGAAGTCACGCCTGCGCGGTATATTCACTGTTGCGGAACAGATTAATTGAACGACACGCTTCCTCCAACCTCCACGCAGGAGCAGTCAAGCAGCAGTTCTTACCTCCGTATTCAAAAACGCTCCTCGATTCAATTTTCACCCTTCACATGACAGAGTTGATCACTGCGCCACCACTCGGCTGAAAATGACGCTATGCTACTCAAGAAACACAGCAGACTATCGGTGATATGCAGTGACTTGCCGTGCCTAGAGGTGGCGCTCCCATCGGCTTTCTCAAATGAAGGCGAAGCGTTGAGTGAAGGGAGGTTTTAGAATACGGTGGTAAGGTATCTTTGCGCAGATAGCAAAAAAAAAGAGCCATGCCTGCGCGGAACGTGCAGCACTGTCCCAGCCAAAGCTAGAAGAGTGGCCTTTAAGAACTTTTTTTTTTCTAATACTCGGAGTAACTGCTACAATCACACTTGCTGGGTAACCCATTACGCCATAAATACTAACTGTGCAGTAGGCTGGCGTTCACTATGCTATCATTCATCATTCTTCGGAGAAGCGAGGTGTATGCTACACACTTGCTAGGAATTTCGTGCAATCGTTTTATGCAGTGGCTGACAGTGATCAAGAAATACGCCTGAAGTAGGTATGCGCCACAAAGAACAAAACAAGAACAAGCTTTTGCAATGCGTTGGATCATCGGACGACCCACTCCTTACGCTATTCGCATTGTGTGAGGCCTGCTTGTTCCTTTGATGTTTTAAAACCTTTTGTTACTCATAATAAAGTGATTCCTTTCCCGACATCAAGCCTGCCTAAGGCCAGTTTGGAAATGAGTTACAGCACACGCGTGGCTCAGTGGTTGAATACTGGGCTGGTACACAGCAGACCCGGTATCGAATCCAATTGTGTCCTTAGTGTTTTTCATTTCCTGATTTTAATTTTTGTGATACTGGTTACGGACACTGGCGGAGGCGGCGGACAACTATGGCGCAACACTTGACCCATGTTCTGATCTCATAGCGGCTTTCGCTGTAAAAGCCTGAACAGGCAGCTGCGACTTGCAGAAGTAACTGCATCAGCGAACGACGTTGGGTCAGGCGGTGTTTTATACCAAGCAGTGCCTAAGGAACGAATAGAAGAAATAGTGCCTCTGGGGCCTTCCGTATATGTCCTCTTCGTTTAAGCGCCGTTTTCTTTTCGTTGCCGATAGAGTAAAGCACTGCCATTACGCCTTTTTCGGAAGACTTTCTTTCTCAGAGTTCAGTGCCGTCCCGCATGACGTATCTCAGGCAGCGCCTGTTCGCGTTGTAGCGTCACTTTTTGTGATGAAGCGCGAACGAGCACGGATACCAGCACGCCGCGCGGGGGCGTGCTGCTCACCGTTTGGCGCATACACATTCATAATTAAGGAGCGATCATTATACGGCCGCGCCGAGAAGCACCGAGAACGGGAAACAAAATGCCCGTTAATTGCAGCGCCGTTCCGCTAGGATAAGCCGTGTTTCCTGCGGGGAGGCCTTCAAGCTCGAGCACACGTACCCTTTGCTCGGGGCCGCGGCCCCGTGTTTATCGCACCTTGTGGTGATAATGGCACCACTCGCATGCTGGAAAGAGCACGCGATAACACGTGCCTTAAGCCAAGGTGCAAGCCGAGATTTCCCTGTCGTTTCCTTACCGACTTGACAGCTTTTAACGTGATAGCGTTAGAGAGCTCGCTTTCTGGAAATTTCGGCTTGAGCATCGTTGGCTATGAGTTAAAGATTATCATCTTGTGCGTGAGCGAAAAATCCACAAAAACGCAACAAAAATAATGAAATATCTCAAGTTCTAGTGAGGATCTCATATCGAAGTTCTGGTATGTGATGAATGTGTTGTGCACATGTGCCTCACGAGTCAATATTCAGAAAATTCATCAGTTCTTTGCGGTCTTTATTTGGGCATCCACCTGGGAGCGAACAAGTCGCATGCATTTCTTTCGCTCAGTCAAGCTAGGGGGACTTGGGTTAGCACACTTGTTCCTGCGACAGCTTGTATCGCGTTTCATTTTTTTTTGTGAAATCAAAACGACCCTTTTCATCGCATCGTCATTCAGGTTAGGCTGTGAATTTATCGTGACCTCACGTGAAAACATAGGTGGGCCTGTAATAAGGTATCTGCGAAAGCTGATCGCTTCGTATAAGATGTTGAGTGCTTGATTTACTCAAGAGTATTTGTGTAGTGTTAACCAGAAAAACTGCATACAGGTCTTGTTTAAAGTGTGTAACCAGTGCCGTTATACCGTTTTTCCCACCTTAGAAGCCCTGGACAGGATTATTTAAAGAGTAAGGAATATGCTAGTACTACCATCAGTTAGTCTTTTTTGATATTGTACACAAACACGCTGCCTGTGAAACCCTTGGAGAAGCGATGAGGGCTTCTTCATACCCTGGACAACCAATTGCAGTTCATGTCAAAAACCAGAACCGATACAACATTTATTCTTGGGCTGTTGGGATTCCATATTCTACTAGGACGTGCTACAGCACACTCTAATGAAAGAGTTGCCTCTCGGCACATACTGAACACGTTTATTGGGGGGAATTCTATATGATTTATTATGCTCCGGGGACCCTACGCGTTGTGGAAAACGAAAACGAAATTCGGAAATGTTAACCAAGTTGTACAGCCTGTTCGTGACCACTTCATTCAAAGTGTGGTGCGTCAGAGAAAGGTCTAACACACTCTCCCTCAGCCTTCGGTGTAGAATTCGTGATCGAGGAATTGATCAGTATGTATTGTTTTCGTCTTATTCAAAGCCTGTCCAACGCGTTTGTGCACATAAAGTCTGAAATAAATAAAAAGATGCGTGGGTGGAGAGTAGAATACCCTTTTTACACGCAAACGACCCGAGTTAGATCCCCACTACGACCCAAGCGAACCGAGTTATATGCTCACGGTACACCAGGATTCTTGTTATTTATTTCATTTCCATCGTTCTCGATTTTTTGGTCACGCATAGGATGATGATTTTTCGCTCGCAACCAATGACGCCGACACCGACGCCAGCATTTCTGTGAATTGAGCTTTTTAACACTGTCGCGCTAAAAAGTATACTCTCAGTGGTTGAAGTATGCACCAGGGATATGGTATTGCTATCACTTTCAACTTTTAATGGCGAAGGTTAGGAGTCCCCCCATGTTTTCTATCAAAAATCTATCATGATGTTTTATCAAAGCATGCGACTATTTGTTTTGCGCACTAAGGCAACTATTTGTTTTGCGCACTAAACACTGCAAAAGTCTATACATTTAATGGAGAAAGGCAAGAATCTTTTCGCATATTTCAAGGCTGGTCGTCAAGGTCTTGGACTTAGTCCAAGCTCAAGGCATTCTTGACAAAAAAAAAGGCGATCCCTAGGCATTTTGTTAAGAATAATTCTCTCACCAGAAGATGATATCCAACACTATATTTTTGTTGTTCTTTGTTCTTTTTCTCTATTATTGTTCTTTTTTTCTTCTTTACATCATGGCTAGCTTTGTTTGGCCGTCTTGACGATCGGTTAGTCATCGTGCCGTGAACATCGAATATCATTCGTTGTCCGAATATTACAAATATACACGAACTAAACTAAATACCGTTCATTCCCGTCATTTCCTACTCGTAAGCTTCAAAGATCACCTTTGTTTACATTACATTGCTCCACAGACCACCCGCGAAACGTCCCGTCTCCGCAGAATCAGTCTCGATGCGTGCAGTACATAGGCATTCCAGGATTCCAAATTTTGTTGCATAGCATTTCACGTCTCGAAACGTAATCTTCACGGTAACTCAGACTTGTGTTATGGACCCGAGTAAATTTGACAGGGATATTTTTCTTGCTTGACCATTGACGGGCACCAAGTTTAAAGTTCGTTGCCCTGTATCGTGGCGGAAACCGCGTGGACAACGGCTGCCATCTACCGCCACTGCTTTAAAACGCTGGTTGCGTCTAGCCATGTGGCGTCACATTGGCGCTGAATTTAAGACAAGCCTAGACCCCAGGTTGGGATCGGGTTCAGCTCCGACCGTTTTACCCTTACGTACGCACTTGAAATGCCGTCACTACCAAACTTAAAACCAACTTCAATTAAATGACTCAGGTGCGAGCATCACTTTTATTATCAAAAGAAAAGAAACCGCAGACAAGCACTTATTGTCTGATTTTATAGCACATATTAACAAATGTAAGGTTTAAGCATTCAATAAACATAATCAACAGAGTATGTTGGTGCTTCTCGTGTCGCTTCTAGTGTTCTTAGTGTTTGTGTCATGCTTATTTTGTTGTGGTGTAGAATGCCTTTGATTTTGATTTGCGGCGCAGACCGCCGACTACCAGTAGACAATGTTGACCACGACACCTACCGACTTACCGTGGGTATAGATCAGAACAGCTTCGAAGTTTTAAGCAAGTGTTGACTGCAGCCACTTGGTAAACTGCTAAACGTATTGCGTATTGTTTAGTAGTTCTCAATGAACGACTTCTAACGAGTGCTTTGTCGCAGAATGCTAAAAATCTTTGCAAACCGACTGTGTTATATCGCGATGGAAAACTATAGTAGTCGAATGGCGCCATACTCATTATATATATCTATACATTTATTTCTCAAAGCTTCTCGTTGGTTGGTGCTTTGTTTACTATTGGTTGCCAAGGATTGTGACCTTTGCGTCAGCTTGCGAGATGCCGCATAACCTATTTGCCGTTTCAAGATTAGCTAATTTTTCTTCTGTGAAATTCTAACATAACAGTTGTTGTGGTCCCTGGTGCTGCAGCCGTTCAGGGCCCGGTTAGTGTCGAAACACTTCCTTTGGCACTATTTCTTTCACCCTTCGACTCCTGTCTTATTATTTTCCCCGCACACGCACAGTCGTGAACAAATTAAAGGCGAACTTAGCCATAACTACAGAGCACAATCTTACACATTATTGTTGCGATATATTGTGAAGGCCTCACACTGAGCGTGGTAACGGAAATCACGCTGACACAACGACTATTGGTGAAAACGGGAACAAAAGTGCGCGTTTCAATAAGATTTAAATTCATACTTCACTTGCCCATGAATAAGCGTCATCCGTGTCATTGCTCTTCCGCCAACTTTTGCGTGATAAAATCAGCCAAACGAGCGGAAAGGCGTCTGACTCGCCACTGTTTCTAGGTTGCGTTCCTTCCTTTCTTCCTTCTTTTATTTTTTTTCGTCATTGTTCAGATACTTTCACTAATAACATCTCTAGTGTCCTGAGCACATTGTCCACCACACTATAATTTTTGTGTAAGTGCTTTCTGTGAATACGGGAGCCACGTTTTCTGTATACGTACATCTACCCAACTGTCGCTGCATTCACATATAGCTGTGCATAAACAATCCACAACCAGTTATCTGCAGCCAATCCTAATTCACATTTCGGGCGCAACTTACGAACACATATCCCGGAGGGCAGGCCGTAACGTCATTAGATTAATTGAAATAGTGCTGATCTGTTAAGCCTGTCGTTGAGTATTGACGTATTGACGTGGCAATGACTAGTCGAGAATAGCCACATCTGCACGCATACAGCGTACAGACGTGGGCTGTATCAGAGGACACTGAAGTTGAATTTTGAAGCCCAGAGTGACTGAGCGCTGCCCGCAAGCGTAAAAGTATTCACAGCGATAAATGTTCTAGCACAGAGGTATATCTTTCTATTCAGTACGTCACATTCATGTCGGTAAATTACATGTACTCGCTCATTAAACGCAAAGTAGCGTGTTCCCTGTCATCTTCCTCACAACTGTGATATTTTCTGAATATGGGACCTTCATCACTTGTTCAAGCTTCGGCACTGTATATTCTGCACGCGAATCGCTAATTTTTGTTTACGAGTGCGGCTTCAACAAATTTCAAAAAAAATCAAAAAATTCGCGGCCGTTTCAGAAATTTTAAATGGCGTCCACTGGTGTTTCAGTGTTTAATGTGCTCCATGTATGTGAAGAACATTTTTACTAGCTGGTACAATAGTTAGGACATCTTCGCAATAATATAGTTTTTTTCTTATTCTTTAACCAAGAACAAAACGCTGTCCTGTTGAGGTACGTTTTATTCCGACTGATATTTGGGGTTAGTCAACAATTTAGTTCCTTTATGTCTTAGCTTGCCGTGGTGAAACAAGTACAATGCAGCTGCCAGTTCCGGGGTTTTCCTAATGTGAAATATTATAGTTTTTCGTGGGAGTCTTGAACGCAGAAATTTCGGTCCGTCGTTCCGCCTGCCCGTCGTTCACGCAATTCAGCCACCCGACCAAAGTTTAGGCTCTCACTGAACGCCCAGCCATCTTGAACTGGTGGCTGCTTTCAAACTTCTGAACATTTTCTACCGAAAAGCAAATCTGTGGCGCAACATCCACACATGAGTATTAGGTAGTGTGTTAATTTACTATAAAATACGTACATACGTAACTCTAAAGGCCTTAGGCTGCGTTGAGAGTGTGGCGGTATGTACGACATAAATACGACACTACGCATGAAAATATCAAATCATCTACCACCCATAGTTTCTCAATATACACTAGAGGGAGCTCTGGCGCTAGTGTCTATGGGAGCTGCAACACACGGCGCTTCAGCGAGCATGGGAATGAGGGGTAGTACACACATTTGTCTAATTTTCGTACTTCTGGCCTGCTTCTGGCTCCATGTGTGTCCGTGTGGCTTGAAGCTGTTTTTTCATGAAAACATAAATTAGCAAATGTTCACCGTTTGCGCTTCACAACCTTATTCTTTTAGGCTTATCATTTCGAATCAAGTCACTAAGTTGAAAAGGGTTTGTTTTTTCTTTCAAAACAAAACTGAAACACAGCAATAAATGAAGCCGCAAGTACGATTCTCCGCCCGCAAGTATGAAGACTAGGCAAATGTGCGTACTACCCATCATTTCCATGTTCGCTGAACGATCGCAGCGCCAGAGTACCCTCTAGTTAAGTTTGGAAAACTCTATGCTACCGAAGATGAGGTGCTGCCACCTGGGAGTGCTCCTATGTTTTGCGCAAGTTCGTTTCTCGATGCCACTGCCAGATGGCGTTCATGTATGCCGCAGATGAGATCAGGACTCGTGTAGTACGGCCGGCAGGAGACTACGGTCTTTCGACGACATTTGCAGCGAAGCACGCATTTATATACGCTTCCCAGTTTTGCCTACATGTCCACTGCAGTCGGAAAAAAACACTGCGTTTCTCATGCATTGACCGAAGATTATGAAATGAGGAAGCCCATCTTATTCATCCTTTTCTTTTCAATTGGTGTATTGATACATGTCGGCTTTCGTGTGCCCTGGGCTAACTGTGTTTCTTAAGTTGCATGAGCGCATCTTGAAGGTCTAGTTGAAAATAGCACGTTGTCGATATCTGCTCATTCTAGGTGCCGCAATGGCACCAGCTGCTCAGAACCTTTTCATGAACACAATTATTTGCCATTAATTATTTTGACAACTGAATGGCATGCGGAACAAACTTATGTCTCTGCAGCACGTGTATCCCAGTATATCCCTCAACTTGAACCGGAACGTTCGATTTTCATTCTATAGAAGGCTTTTTTTTTCGTATATTCGGAAAAACGGAAGTAAGTGCATGACCGGAAGTACTCGGAAGACAAGCGAGAGTGCCACTCGGTACTCACGCCACTAAAAAAATAAAACGTGGTCAAGCGTAGTACTTTGCAATAAGTGAAACTAATTACCCGAATTATCTTTTTATAAAGACACCTATATTTTAGGAGCTAGTGTCCTAGGGGTGTATCGCTATTCGAATATCGACCACTGACGAGTTCTCTCACGACTGCCGTGCTTGTTCTCAGGTGGTGGCCTTGGCCGGCATTAAGGACTTCGCCAGCCGTGTGACAATCTAGAAGGAGAAGCGTAGCCTGGCGCTGCAACTGGGACACGAGGCCGAGACGGTCTCTCTCGAGGAGCCAACCCCGCCGATGCCGCCCAACTCGAAGCGCCGTTCAAAATTTGCCTATCGCCATGCTACCGTCTCACAACAGCTGCTGCCAACCCCGGTGGTACCACCGTGCATACCGGGTGCGCCGGACATTCCGTTTTCTCCTCCGGCCGGTTTTAATGTGCAGCAGCATCCGGACAGCAGCGGGCCGCCTCACCCTCCAGGGTCGCGGCCGGAGGTTGAGGCAGCGCCTTGCCCAGGGTTTCTATTCCCGTTACGATCGGTACTTCTTCACCCCACGATGAACCGCACGGTGCATGGGCATCGATAATGTTCGATTACACGTGAACAGGGCGGTATGAACTGTATTGGCGTCGTTATAACTAAGCTTCGCATCTCGGGCCATTTGGATTTCAATAACGAGGAATAAGGTTTGATGACATTATCGCTTGTGCGTTCCTTTACGCTTCGTGTTATTTTTACAGCATCGTGGCTTGGTGCAACATGGGTAGACTGTGTCTTAAAATATCAATTTGTAAGTATACTGTATAAGCATACCTTCTTTGAAGAGTAGTCAGCAAATCAATGTTGTCAGCCCGCTAGCAAAGTTTAAGAAATCGAAACACTGAAGGTTTGCAAGTACTTTACCATTTTAAAGGCGAACCTGCAAATAAATCGATTCTGTAAACACCCTAACAAATTGAAAAATAATCACAAAACTTGATATTTCCAGCAGCTATATCTTTTCCGTATCTTCTAGGAGGCCACGCAAATCTAGCATTTACTATTGAAGGATGGGCTGCGTTATGTATTCAGACCAAACTCTAAGCCATGTTCTCAAGTCCGCAGTGCAGTTGGTAAGGTGTCTATGTTTAAACTGAATGGGTGCTGGTTGAAATCGCACAGTCATTAGTGTTCAAACAAATCAAAACCACTAGGCGATGTTGGTCGGGAACCTAAAAAGCTGCAGTCCATTCCTTTATATTTAATCATGGCTGGCAGTAGTGAACAGACCAGCTTCTAAACAATGCATCCTGTGCCATGCTGGTAGCCGAGCTTCTATGGCCTTCAGTTCATAACCAAAACGTTGCTGGTTCGAATTACAAGGCTTGCATTGCTGAAACACCTCGAAGCCACCCGGACACATCACAGCTGAAATTAAAATGCACCTGCTGTTCCATGATTTCTCAAACTGGACAGAAGTAATGCTGAGAGCAACATTGCATGTGGACCTTCTACGCCATACACTTGTGGTGGTTCTCTTTATTTTGTAAGTAAAAGCAAAAAATTTTAATAGGTGTCACCCACTACAGCAACACCGGATCGTGATGCCGGGGGGCCCCATGTTGCCAAGTTTCCACAAGGTGGCGTGGGACGAAACTTCACCAAATTTTTTAAAGCTTTTAAAAATTCAAGTTACAAATGGGACCTACAGCGGGATTTGATCCACCGACCTTTCGGATATGAAACAAACACTTTACCCCTCGGCCACTAGTACGTCTCAAGTGGGTGCGACCTGACGTTAGGTTCATCTTCGTCCTCTAGGTCTTTCCAAGCTGCTAACAGCATATGACCCTTCAAAAATGAATAAAAAACTGCACCTGAATTGGGAGTCGATGCCATTACGTATAGTGGCTCCACTAGCCAACGAGGCGTATAATTAGGGACGAAGCTCCTTAGGCCGTGGGTCGTTCTCTCATCCGATGTATGTAGCCACCTCTAATTTATAACTTGCTCAATAGGTGGTGATGTGTGTTTGTGTCCTTGGAAATATCATAACTAGATGGCTTTCGTGGTTTTCACAGCACATCCACGGAGTGAATGACAAAGATTCGGGTGAAACATCCATCTGTCCATCCGCGTGTCCAACCGTCCTTGCACTCATCCGTTTGCCCGTACATCCGTCCGTCCGTGCAATAGTTCATCAGCCTGTCAGCCCATGCTTCCGTGCGCCCATCCGTCCATTTGTCTGCCCGTCCATCCTTCCATCCGTCCACCCATTCATGCGTCCATCTATGCGTCCGTGCTTGTGTCCGTCCGTCTGTCTGTCAATGCGAGTTTACGGCTGCATAGACGGACGATCGCTTTGACCCAATCCTCATCATTCACTCCATGAATATGCCGGGAAAACCACAAACGTCATGTAGTTGTATTATTCCGAAAGACATATACACACAACGCCAGCTATTCAGCAAGTAAATGGTGGCTACATACATACATACGCAGGAGGGAACAATCCACGGCCTGAGGAGCTTCGCCCCTAATATGGCTCATTGCCTGGTGGAGCCACTATACGTAATTGCATCGATTACCCAATGAAGGTGCAGTTTTCATGCATTTTTGGAAGGTCATATGCTGTTGCCAGTTTGAAAAGTTCTGAAAGACGAAGGTTGTCCTAGCATTGCAGGTTGCATGCTCTTGTGACGTGCCAGTGGTGTAGGGGCTAAGTGTTCTTTTCATAACAAGAAGGTCGCTGGTTCGAATCCCGCTGTGCTCTCTTCTGAAGCTTTTTTTTAGAAAAAGAGGGTTCACAAATTGGCCTTCTATGGGCTCCTAGGGAAGTTATGCTACAAGTCCGCCTCGGTAGTGCAATAGGCTGCGCGTCAGTCTCATACTCTCATGCTACATGTTTACATACACATTGCTGAACGTTTATTCTAGAGTCTCCCAAGCTGATGCTTCCCCTGATGCGTTGGCTTTCCCGCAAGGCATGTCAAAAAAAGCAGCCGAAAAAGTTAAGGCCCTTATCACCCCTGATCAGGCTCAACTTCTGTCTGACGTCCCAACTTGCAATGAAGGTTATACTGTGCGTCTATATTAAAGCCTCCCCAGCTGAAGCTTCCCCTGATGCGTTGCCTTTCCCGACCTGAATGTCAAAAACCAACTGAAAAAGTCGAGGTCCTTATCACCCCTGATAAGGCTAAACTTCTGCCTGACGTCGCACCATGCGTGGTAAGTTATAATGTGCGTTTATGTTAGAGTCACTCGAGATGAAGCCGCCCCTGACGAGTTGTTTTCCCGCAATGTATGTCTAAAAGCAGTCGAAAAATTTAGGCCCTTATCACCCCTGGTAAAGGTCAAGTTTTGTCTGACGTCACACCATGACACGAAGGACATACTGTGCGTTTATATTTGTCTCCCGAGCTGAAGCTGCACCTGCAGGATTGGCTTTCCCACAATATATGTCTAAAAGCAGTCGGAAAAGTTTAGGCCCTTATCACCCCTGATAAGGCTCAGCTTTTGTCTGACATCACAACTTGCATTGAAGTTTATAATGTACGTTGTTGTTAGAGTCTCCCGAGCTGAAGCTCCCCTGATGGGATTGGTTTCTTGGAATCTGTGTACAAAAGCAGTCGAAAAAGTTTAGGCCCTTATCACTCCTGATAAAGCTCAAGTTTTGTATTACGTCACACCTTGCAACGAAGGATATACTGTGCATTTATATTAAAACCTGCAAAGCTGAACCTTCCCCTGATGCGTTTGCTTTCTCGCAGTGCATGTCGAAAAGCAGTCGAAAAATTTGAGGCCCTTATCACCCCTGATAAGGCTCAACTTTTATCTGACATCACAACTTGCATAGAAGGTTATACTGTGCGTCTATATTAAAGCCTCCCCAGCTGGAGCTTCCCCTGATGCATTTGCTTTCCCGCATTGATTGTCAAAAAAGCAGCTGAAAAAGTTGAGGCCCTTATCACCTCTGATAAGGCCAAACTTTTGTCTGACGTCACACCATGCAAGCAAGGTTACAATGTACGTTTATGTTACAGTCCCCCGACCTAAAGCTCCTTTCTTTGATGGGTTGGCTTTCTTGCAATGTATGCCTAAAAGCAGTCGAAAAAGTTTTGGTCCTTATCACCCCTGATAAAGCTCAAGTTTTGTATTACGTCACACCGTGCAACGAAGGATATACTGTGCATTTATATTAGAACCTCCAAAGCTGAAGCTTCCCCTGATGTGTTGTCTTTCCCTCATCGAATGTCAAAAAGCCGCCGAAAAAGTTGAGGCCCTTATCACCCCTGATAAAGCCCAACTTTTGTCTCACGTCACACCGTGCAAGGAAGGTTATAATGTACGTTTATATTAGTCTCCTGAGCTGAAGCTAACCATGATATGTTGGCTTTTCCGCAATGTCTGTCTTAAAGCAGTCGAAAAAGTTGATGTCCTTATCACCCCTGATAAGGCTCAATTTTTGTCTGACGTCACACCTTGAAGCGGTGGACCTAATATTGCATCTTTTCGTTTCGCAGATGTCAGAAACGAATAAAAATCTGATGACGTCAGACAAATGTTGAGCCTTATCAGGGGTGATAAAGGCCTGAACTTTTTCGACCGCTTTCCGAGATGCATTGCGGGAAGCCAATCCATCAAGGGAAGCTTCAGTTCGAGAGACAAATATAAAAGCACAGTTTGTCCTTCGTTGCATGGTGGGACGCCAGACAAATCTTGAGCTTTATCACAGGTGATAAGGGCCCATACTTTTTCGACTGCTTTCAGACATTCATTGCGGGAAAACCAACCCATCAAGGTCTGCTTCAGCTCGTGAAGCTCTAATATAAACGCATAATATATCCTTCGTTGCCCGCAGGGCGCGGGTTCAAATCCCGGCTGCGGCGGCTGCATTTCCGATGGAGGCGGAAATGTTGTAGGCCCGTGTGCTCAGATTTGGGTGCACGTTAAAGAACCCCAGGTGGTCTAAATTTCCGGAGCCCTCCACTACGGCGTCTCTCATAATCATATAGTGGTTTTGGGACGTTAAACCCCACTTATCAATCAATTATATCCTTCGTTGCACGGTGTGACGTCAGACAAAAGTTAAGCCTTATCAAGGGTGATAACAGCCTCATTTTTTTCGACTGCTTTTTTGGCATGCATTGTGAGAAAGCAAACGCATCAGGGAAAGCTTGAGCTCGGGGAGCTCTATATAAACGCACGGTATATCCGTAATTACATGGTGTGACGTCAGACAAAGTTAAGCCTTATCAAGGGTGATAAGGGCCTCATCCTTTTCGACTGCTTTTTGACATGCATTCCGGGAAAGCTTCAGCTCTGGAGACTCCTACGCGCATAGGAGGTCCGTCTTTACATGGTGTTAAGTCGCACTAAAGTTGAGCCGCTATCCCTAAGATTCTTAGAGTAAATTTCACGCTTATCAATCACCTCCAGCCTGCAGTTTGTAACCTCTACACATATTCTCCATGTGTACTTACCTGCAGATTGATTAATGGCTTGATTTACTTACACTACTCGAAAAGGAGACGGTTAGTGGAACTTCTATATACGTATACGGTATGGAAGCCACCTCAGTGATTAAAAATATCTGTTCATCCATTCATCTATTTGTCACTTAATACGAATGGCACTGAAAAAGCAAACATAGAAAACAAAAGAAAACATGTGGGCTGCGTTGATTTTCGAACGTGCGGCCTCATGCTCTAAAGGCGAGTGCCTTACCCACTGTGCTGAAGACCTAAGCATGCACAGCATCACTGTCTCTGAACCTCGTGAATGTGCCATGAAGTTCAGTATCCAATAAAGAAAAATTTGCAATGCTGCACTGAGTTTTGAACCAAGGGCCCCACTCTCCAAAGGCAAGTGTCTTACCCACTGGGCTAAAGACCCAGGCTTGAGGAAAGTGTGTATCTCTCAACCTTATTAATGCGCTAAAAATAAATTGGCGCATAAAAAAAAGAAAAGCTTCGAGGCTGCGCTGAGTTTCGAACCCGTGGTGCCACACACTAATGTCGATTGTCTCAGCCAATGGGCTAAAAAAATTGGCCGTTCCCACATACAGTGCGAATTGATGGTAGGGCTGACCTTCTTTTAGTGAAGATGTTTTACTATGTGAGCCATTCTTCTACCATAGATTTCTGGTTCTGTAGGGTAGCCCAATGACCAATGTCCTATCTTGATTAACCTCCCTGCCTCTATTCTTTGTTTAGCTGTCTCCCTCACTCGTTAACAAAAGAATAAGAGTACGTAGACAAAATTGTTCTACTTGAAGAAAAATTCGTCCTCGTCCAAGAACAAGGACACATTTACTCTCAAATAGATCTTTGTTCCGAGAAATCTTCGCCCATTTTCTTGTGTGTTCATGCTATGAATGTATGGCTATCGTTTTTTTCTTTCATAAGCCTTCGCTACCTTGCAGGATCCGGCAAAGCTCACTCGCTGTAACAAGGCTCGCCGATAATCACACCGATTAGCAAAGTAGCACCTTTGGGTAGCTTCGTAGCGCAGTGTTCCGCGTGAACATTTAGCGATAAAGTTTCTAATGCCCAAGCCATTGCTAAATATAATGTTTCCAATCGAGGTCGTGTGTTACCTGTGTGATGAGTACCCAGAGCTAGGCTCATTAGAAACATCTCCTTTCTGTCACAGAATTCCTCGTTGTGGAGCTTGCAAAAAAAACAACCCTTCAAAGGCCCAAGGGCACAAGAATAACGACAACAGCAACAAACATGTGATAATCCTTCAAACATATGCATTTTGAACAAAAGAAAGCGAATAACTTTATTACAATAGGTCATGGAACAATAACATCGCAACCTCATAAAATGACCTTGATCGGGACAAAAATATTCGCATATTTGGTTCTTTATTTTACGAGCACACTGCCGTAGGTTTTCCTCATACACACCATGAAATGTGATTGCGCTATTTATTTTATCATACCACTTTCGCAATGGTCACCTTATGGCAAACACACAATCATCGCTCAATTTAGTTGGCTGCACATCACGATTTGCTTGCGGAATTTATGACATGGACAAAGCCTTCACTATTATCGTTAATATCATCGTGATTGAAACACAACGTGATTCAAGCAGACCGTTTAAACTTACACAACGTGACTTGTACTGTAGCTCAATTTTACCTTTATTTACCTTCGCCGCAATTCTAGCGGTGTTTCGGTATATTCCGTGGTATCAAAGCTCACATCATGTCGCCAACACAGCTGCGATGACCAGACGTATCGAATATGACATGATGCGTAAACAGAATCGTTCCTATATCACTTACAACTGCGTGTCAACCAACGCTCGCATCAGATCACGTGCCTTCGAAAACTCACAGTATGGGCATCAGCTGACGCTTTGCTAAGGAGACGACGCAGACGCGAGGTAAATCCGACACTTGTTTTGTCAGTTTTACGAGTACTGTACAAACAGCTTCTAACGTGCTCCAGTCCTATCGCAAGTGATCTTTGCCACTGTCAGCGCAGGGCTTCGTCTAAGTGCTCCTTAGTTAATCTTTTTCTCCAGCCTGCGATTCCAAATGCGCGGGTTTACGCATTCAGGTAATGCGCAGCAAGGGCATAGAGTTTATCTTAACGATGCTTGCGAAGAGGCTGTATGGCATGGTCCCACGTCAATCTGTGGACAGGGAAATAGTGGAGCACAAACGACATCGCTGTTAACACACAGGAAGCCCAAGTAATAAAACCAGCACTTTACGACAAGCACACCACGTGGTTTACTGCGAACCGCGCTGGAAGAGATGGACGTCAATTCTTTGAAACGTTTCCTGCTTGGCTCGGTCCTTACCGAAGCGTTACTTCAAGCTGTGTGCGGTAACGTATACACACTTAGGCGGAAATACAGACTAGTTGCGATGTCTTCGCATGTGTCTCCATAGATGCTGTTTTCTTCTCTGCTCGACGCAACGAACGATTCGCGAAAGGTTCACGTGAACAGGTGCGCGCACGGATGTATCAAGGCAAGGGCCGTGGCGTGCCACCGAAGTCCACCGGTCCACCAAGTCCAGCGTCCGCTCCCAGTAAGCTCATGATGACCGCCATGTCCGCCTCGTCGTTTCCTACACTGTTGCCCTGACTTCCGGCAGTCAGGGTGTCCCGACTCGAGGCTGTTCACCAGGTCTAGATCTAGGATGAAGAAACAGAGCGTAAAACTACAGGCAATCGAGGTAAGTATACACGAGTATATCACAGTCTCATTTGAGCGTGAAATTGTTGATAAACTTGTTTCACATATTTGATATTGGATATTTCTTGTGCTTTTAAAATCATTCATGATCTTTTAACAAACTTATTGTGTTCCAGGATGAAAATAGCACGTCGTTCAAAACAACAAGAATTGGAAGAAAACTGTCCCCTCTGTCTTCGAAGCGAAACAAGTAGACACCATGAGAGTTGTAGACAATGATGGTATTACACGTCGTGTAAAAAGTGTTTTTTCAACATGTTTTTTCATACTACTACTAAATTACTTCTTGTGGTGTAGTGTCCCAAAACCACCACATGATGATGACAGAGACCATAGTGATAGTCCATAGTCTTTTTCTGGACCATTTTAAAATTCTGGACCATAGTCCAGAAATTTCGACAACCTGAGTTTCTTTAACATGAACCTAAACCTAAGCACACGGGCCTCAAGCATTTCCGCCTCCATCGGAAATGCTGCCGCCGCGGGCGGGATCCGATCCCGCGACCTGCGGGTCAGCAGCCGATTACCTTAGCCATTAGAATACTGTGGCGGGTTTGTTTAGCCCTTACCGTACGTCTACTCAAGTCTTAATTATTCTCGGCATGTGACCACGTTTGTAAAAAAATACAACACTGATGTGTGATGGCTTAATTGTGAAAGTCGCCACAAGTTCTCTTTTTGGTGTCATGGTGCACTCACTGATGCCGAAACTCTAGTCATCAAAAACTGTGCGTACTAGCTTCAGTCGCTTTGCACTATATTATTATCTGACCACAACACCACATCACAAACTTGCTTCGTTACGACACAGTGCGAAACCACCAGTGAAAACCAGCAAAATGCGAACGGTGCACGCACGGTGCTGTCTTCAAGCGTGCTGTCCGAGAAATTATAAGCACTTGCAGACTTGAACCCATTGCCCTTCAAAAATGAACGCCTGATTTAGGTTCGTCTGGACCTAAGGTTGAGAAGACTTCGAAGGAATATCACTCAATAGTGTGCGCTCTTATTTTGTTCCTTACTTGAGACAAAAAGATTGCGATTTAAGCACTGCAGGCGATGGAATAGCTTCATATTGCCGCGTTCTATTTCCCAAGTTTTCGTTATCGTCCCAAAACACTACACGATTCTCAGCGCAAACCGCACCTGCAGTTTTCGAGAAGGTTCCGGACTGTAGTAGATCATTTCGATAAGATCACGCCCACTGTGCGAATGGTACAGATTGTTCTGGAACCTACGCCCCCGCCAGCGATAACGCTAGAACATTCGATGGCAAGAGTATAAATGCCGACGCGCTTCACCGCTTGTCAGTAGTTGAGCGAAGGCCAACGCTCCGTTCGCCGCTATCAGTCCGAGTTTTCTTCTTTTTAAGGTTTTTGATGGCCTTTTTGAAATTGGCTACGTTGAATATCCGAGGGTTTAGAGATAGGGCGAAACAAGCAGCCATCCTAGGTTTCGCTAGGAACCAGAACATAGACCTCCTCTTTATTCAAGAGGCGAATTTCCGAACGCCGCTGGATGTGGTTAATTTCCGCAGAGATCATCATACCGACGTCTTTTTCTCTCTGGCGACCACGAGAGCATGCGGGGTCGGAGTAATATTTGTATCAGGCCGATTTCGATCAAAATCCCATTGTATTTTCGGGGCGAATGGTCGGTACATAATGATTGACATTTTCATCGAAGGCAAAAAGATTCGCATTGTGAACGTCTATGCCCCCGTGACAAGAAAACATACGAATAAGTTCTTTCAAGAGATGCACGAACTCCTCCTAGAGCCCATTCCCCACGTACTGGTCGGTGATTTTAATTGCGTGGTAGATTCTAACCGGGACGTGAGGGGACCAAGCCAAGAAAGATCAACCTACAATGCAAAAGAGTTGGTGAAAACCCTTCGGCACCTAAACCTCTCGGACATATGGGTACACCTCTATAAAGACCGCTTCGTAGCAACCCGTACCTCTAGATCAGCAGGAAGTAGAATAGACCGGATGTACTTTCCGGACCTCCTCCTCCCTTTGGTTGAAGGATGCGAAGTACTCGCGCTCCCGGCCAACCTGAAAGAGAAGACGGATTATGCCCCGCTTGTCACGATGGTAAAGGGATCCCCCGGCCCGCACTCTGATAACAATAGCTGGAGAATAGACGCTGAGCTGCTGAGAGATGAGACTTGCGTAGAAAACTGATTTGATTGATTGATATGTGGGGTTTAACGTCCCAAAACCACTATATGATTATGAGAGACGCCGTAGTGGAGGGCTCCGGAAATTTAGACCACCTGGCGTTCTTTAACGTGCACCCAAATCTGAGCACACGGGCCTACAACATTTCCGCCTCCATCGGAAATGCAGCCACCGCAGCCGGGATTCGAACCCGCGCCCTGCGGGTCAGCAGCCGAGTACCTTAGCCACTAGACCACCACGGCGGGGCAGCGTAGAAAACTTGAAAGCTGCCATCAGCGTATCAGTAGAAAATGCCGGACATATTACCCCCCCCCCCCCTCTGTGGGATAAACTTAAAGAAGAATGGAAGGCCCTGTTACAAAAAGAAGGCAAAGCCAGAAAAAGACGTCATACACAAAAGATGAAAGAACTTCTTCGCCGAATGCAGATCATCAAGGCAGCCTACACGTTGACCTCATGTAAAACAGAGTACTTGACCTCGCTCGAGGAGCAATACAATCAACTCCTCAGAGATACCATGAGGCGACCTAAAAGTGAGCATGGACTGTTGGGCACGGCGACCGGAGTTGATGTGAGGGAAGTACGCGGAAATGGCTGTTTGCGAAATACAGAGGCAAAGCGCTTAGACGGTTCTGTAACCGACGACCCAGCAGAAATTGAGAACATCTTCAGAGAGTACTTCACCATACAGTTCCAAGACACCGAACCAATAGACACCAATCGGGGACCCGACCATGTCAAAGAACTTAGCAAACATCTGCAGTGAATTAAGGAGGAGGAGGAGCCAGCAACCCTTACCGCTGAAGTCTCCCCTGCAGAGCTTCGCGAAGCCATAAGAAGCATGACCCCCAATTCTGCCCCAGGCGCTGATGGCCTGACTGCAGCCTTCTATGTGACTTTTCTCGAAGTTCTCGAAGAACCCTTGCTCGCGATGGTAAATGCGATCTTCAGGTCCTTTAAGAAACCAGACTCCTTCGGAGTGGGTAAAATTGTCCTACTACACAAAGAGGGTGCACAACCAAACGAGCCCACGGCGTGGCGTCCAATCACGCTTTTGAACACCGATTACAAGCTGGTAGCCACTATACTGAACAACAGGCTCAAGCTCCTGTTACCGGACATCATTAGCCCGTACCAAACGTGCGCGATTCCAGCAAGGTCGCTTTTTGCGAACCTCACAGTGATCCGTGACTCTTTCGAATACGCGACGACAAGAGGTTTCAATGGTGTTTTCATTTCCCTAGACCAAGCTAAAGCTTTTGACAGGGTACGACACCATTACCTCTTCGACGTGATGCAGGAGTTTGGCTTACCGGCAAGTTTTATAAAACTGGCAAAAACTTTGTACGAGAACCTAACTTGCACCGTTCTAATAAACGGAGTCGCAACGCCGGCATTCAAGTATAGCAGAGGCATAAGGCAAGTATGCCCATTGGGCCCGACCTTTTTTGTCATGTCGTGCGAGCCGCTGATCACAAGTTATTGCGCATGAAGGCATTCGGGGCTTCCCACTGACGGGCCAGGAGCAGGTGAAAGTGCTGGCATACGCGGACGACATTTCCCTGTTTGTTCGGGATGAAAGCAGGCTCCAAGCCATCAGTGCGACGTTCACAAGATACGCGCAGGCATCCGGAGCGGCGATAAATGCGGACAAGAGCAAGGCGATGCTATTTGGAACTTTCCCTAGTGAAGCCCTAGGAAACATCGAAGTGGTGTCCATCGTTAAAGTACTGGGAATCTACTTCTCCAGTGAAGGGGTGGCACCAGCCACGTGGCAGAGAGCCCTCGAGAGGGCAAAGCAGGCAGCTGCCCGCATTCGCCTCCTAAACCTTACGTTACGTGAAAAAGCGCTGGCAGCAAGGACCACCGTTTGCGCGTTGGCGTTCTACGCCAGTAGGGTAGCGGTGATCCCTAGGAAAACCGCGAGCCAACTGAACGCCGTGATCACCGATTTGCTATGGGAAGGGAAACCAGCACCAGTCAAGCGACACCTCCTTCAACTACCCGAGGACAAAGGTGGCCTCGGTCTCCCACACGTACAAATGACCAGCCAGATACTGGCCCTCAAGATTACCCGCATGCTTTATTACGCAGCCAGTTACGTTGGGAAGAATCTAATCAACTTCTGGACAAGCACCATCACACACTATCTGGAAAACCACAAACACACTAGCCCGCACGCGGAAGCGCCCTCACACTTTTACAGGATGGCGGCAACTACGACAAAGATCATAGGAAAAGAAGCCCCGAACTGCGACATTGACAAGGACCCACCCGCCCGAATTGTCGAAGCGCTAACAGAAAACCAGTTGTCCGAAGAAGAAAAGGAGCACATCAAAAGTCTAGGACTGTGCAAACAAAAAATCAATAAGTACCGACCGCGCGAAGTACATGACTTCGAGTGAAAGTGCAAGTGGCAAGTTTGGCCCACGAGACATCGCCTGCACCGTTTCGGCATCACGCCGAATAGCCAGTGTTCTAATTGCCGCGCTGAGGAAACGATCTCCCACGCGTTGTTAGAAAGCGGGGCGGCCAAGTCGGTATGGCGCCTGGTTGCGAGGTGCTTCAGCATCCGCCCTCCCCCGGCCATCGAAAGGAATAGGGGCTGCTTCGCAAGGCTGGTGATTTCAATCACACTCTTTGTGATTTGGAAACGCCGGTGCCTTGCTGAGGTAAAGAACACCCCAGTGACAGCGGCCTAACCAGCACTAGCCATGATCAGGCAGAAAATAGTGCAGTACTTGGCCAAGCAACTGGAAGCTGGCGGGGAGGACCAGTTCCTTCGCCGCTGGCACACAAAGTTTTTTTTCGTCAGAGGTGCGAAACTTCGCACCCCCTTAATCCCCTACTAACCCCCTTCTCCCCAAAACATTGTGTTACAAGTGTATGTATAGCGCCAGTTGAAGTATTGTAAATATGCCTACCCATGTTCACGATCTGTTGTAAATATATGTATATGTCATTGTAAATATATATCTGTGGTTTTTTTACGAATTTATGCGTAGTTTAGCACAAACTTGTATGTATGTATGTGTACATGTATATGTATGTATATGTCTATATATATATATATATATATATATATATATATATATATATATATATATATATATATGTGTGTGTGTGTGTGTGTGAGTATGTATGTATATATATATATATGTATAGATCTGTGTATGTGCTGCTAATTTCCTCTATGGATAATGCAGTTTGTATGCCCCATAGTGCACAAGAGTGGTGTCTAAACGAGCACTGTATGAATAAATGATGTAAAGAGTTTTTTTGAGTTTGAAGTTAATCAACTTCTCTTTGTATCAGTCCGAGACTGCTATCTGTGCAGGACTGCTGCTGTAATCGGACTTTCCGTTTACTGGGCACAGGTTCGCCCAAATAAACAGTCAAATCCCAACACGACGTCTCCTGTTTTCGGCCACGTCACGACCCCGTGACATCTGGTGGAGGTGCTGGGTACCGATCCCAGTACCTCTCGCAGGATTGAAGTGGCAGACTTGCCTTGTGTACTTGGACGACGTCGTCGTGTTTTTCTCGAATTTCGACGAGCGTCTTCGGCGCCTTGAAGCTGTACTTCAAGCCATCAAAAAGTCCGGACTCACACTGAAGCCAGAAAAGTGCAGATTTGCATATGAGGAGCTCTTGTTTCTAGGGGCACGTTATCAGCAAGTCTGAAGTTCGTCCCGATCCACGGAAAACAGCCGCCATCGCCGACTTTACGGCGCCCGCTGACGAGAAGGCCATGCACCGATTTCTGGGCCTGTGCGCCTATTATAGGCGGTTCGTCAAAAACTTCGCCCGCATCGCCGATCCTCTCACTAACCTTACCAAGGCCGACGTGGAATTCAAGTGGGAAACGCCACAGGAACACGCTTTTCAGGAGCTTAAACATCGCCTCCAGACGCCTCCGTTACTTGCCCATTTCGACGAATTCGCCGAGACAGAAATAAATACTGACGCAAGCAGCGTAGGTCTTGGCGCCGTTCTTGTGCAGAGGGCTGACGGACTTGAAAGGGTTATAAGGTACGCCAGCCGATCGCTATCCAAAGCAGAAGCAAATTATTCCACAACAGAAATGGAGTGCCTCGCCATCATCTGGGCTACGTCGAAATTTCGCCCCTACCTCTACGGCAGGCCCTTCAAAGTTGTGAGCGACCACCACGCCTTGTGTTGGCTAGCCACCTTGAAGGACCCTTCAGGTCGCCTCGCACGATGGAGCCTGAGACTTCAAGAATATGACATTACTGTCATTTACAAGTCCGGCAAAAAACACTCCGACGCCGACTGTCTCTCTCGTGCGCCTGTCGACCAACCGCTACCCGACGACACGGATGACGACTACTTCTTGGGAACGATAACTACAGACGACTTCGCTGAACGACAGCGGGCCGACCGGGAACTTAAGGCCCTAATAAAATACCTCGAAGGCCGGACCGCCGAAGTCCCGAAGGTATTCAAGCGCGCACTTGCGTCGTTTTTCCTACGAAACGGTCTTCTACAAAAGAAAACTTTTCACCGCTTCGAGCCAAGTACCTCCTTGTGGTGCCTTCAGCTCAGCGACTAGAACTCCTGCAGGCCCTGCACGACGATCCGACGGCAGGGCACCTCGGTGTTTCTCACACGCTCGCGAGGATACAAGAAAGGTACTACTGGCCACGTCTTACCACCGACGTCACTGGTTATGCGAGGATATGCCAAGACTGTCAGCGACGCAAGACACCGCCGACAAGGCCAGCGGGACTTCTGCAGCCAATTGATCCACCTTGCCGTTCTTTCCAGCAGATTAGTATGGACCTACTAGGGCCGTTCCTGACGTTGGCTTTCAGAAACAAGTGAATCGTGGTAGCTACCGACTACCTCACCCGCTACGCCGAGACGAAAGCCCTGCCAAAAGGCAGTGCATCGAGGTAGCTAAGTTCTTCGTCGAAAATATCGTCCTACGTCACGGCGCCCCGGAGGTTCTTATCACCGACAGAGGAACGGCATTCACTGCCGACTTAACTCAAGCGATCTTGGCATACAGTCAAACAAACCACCGTCGGACGACAGCGTTCCACCCACAGACCAACGGCCTGACCGAGCAGCTTAACAAGACGATCGCCGACATGCTGTCAATGTACGTCGATGTCGAACACGAGACGTGGGACGCCATTCTTCCGTATGTGACCTTCGCATACAATACGGCGGTGCAGGAGACGACGCAGATATCTCCATACAAATTGGTCTACGGAAGCAGCCCGGCAACGACGCTCGATGCCATGTTACCCAATGTCACCGACGAAGAAAGCCTCGATGTGAGCGAGTACCTTCAACGTGCCGAAGAAGCCCGACAACTTGCGCGTCTCCGTATCAAGAATCAACAGACGACAGACAGCCACCGTTACAACCTTCGACGACGCTTCGTGGAATACCAGCCCGGTGAACGTGTCTGGGTGTGGACGCCGATACGCCGACGTGGACTAAGTGAAAAGCTTCTGTGACGCTACTTCAAACCGTACAGGGTGGTTCGACGTCTCGGCCCACTTGATTACGAGGTTGTCCCCGACGGCATCACGAACTCTCAACGACGCCGATCGCGACCTGAAGTCGTGCATGTCGCGCACATCACGCCGTTTTATGCGCGTTAACAAACTGAAACAGTGTTTTTTTTGTATTATTGTTTCATCGTAATTTATTCATTGAACTTTCTTGCATTATTATTGTATTTTCATCTTTAGTTAAAGCATCGGGACGATGCCTTTTTTCAGAGGGGGGCAATGCCACGTTCTATTTCTCAAGTTTTCGTTATCGTCCCAAAACACCACACGATTCTCAGCGCAAACCGCGCCTGCAGTTTTCGAGAAGGTTCCGTACTGTAGTAGATCATTTCGATAAGATCACGCCCACTGTGCGAATGGTACAGATTGCTCTGGAACCTACGCCACCGCCAGCGATAACGCTAGAACATTCGATGGCAAGAGTATAAATGCCGACGCGCTTCGCCGCTTGTCAGTAGTTGAACTAAGGCCGACACTCCGTTCGCCGCTATCAGTCCGAGACTGCTATCTGTGCAGGACTGATGCTGTAATCAGACTTTCCGTTTACTGGGCACAGGTTCGCCCAAATAAACAGTTAAATCCTAACACGAAGTCTCCTGTCTTCGGCCACGTCACGACCCCGTGACAATATATCGATTTTAGATTTCATCAGAATAAAACGCCATTGTGCACTTGTAAGCGGCCGTTACTTATTTTGGACTGCGATTCACCAGCGCATAACATGAAATAGAGGTGCGCTCAGCAAAATATCTAAATGTGGTAATACTCCCCGCCTGCTTCATAACGTATCATTCTAAGCGGTAAAGTTTCGTGGTCCATTCAAACTCTAGGACACCACTTTTTTACAAACTTCCAAGTGACCTTGCACCAACTATTTTACAAACTATATTCTGGATTGTTTTTGAGAGTTGTGATAACGAATTGTCACCACCCTCAGCTTTCAAAGGCGTCTGAAGCAGTTAAAGTGTTCTTCGAGAAACATTTTGTCCACCAAGGCCCAAAACTTTAATGTAACCATGAAGCATAAATCTTGAGATTCAAAATTATTAGTGTTTTCCTTCGTCTACACAGCTGACAGAAATGTTCCACATACTGAAAGACTAGAAGCGATAAAAAATATTTTTATTTGAATTCGAAACAAGAAACCGTAACGTTGGCAAGCCTCTGTCATCAAACCAGATGGCTTCTGCAGAGGTGAAGCATGTGGTTTTATGGGACCCTGTCTAGCCAGGACAAAGGTGTCAGAAATGATTAATATGTGGGGTTTAATGCCCCAAAACCACTATACGATTATGAGAGACGCCGTGACTGACACGCCGGATAAGCAAAGGCGTCCTGTTCGACCCTGCCAGCCCAGGCCCCTGTAGTGCTCCCGTTGCGGCCGCTTCGGGCACGCAACCGCCACCTGCTCTCGAGACGAACGGTGCCTGCACTAAGGCATCAAGCATGCCCCAGGGTTGTGTGCAGCACACCCTCGCTGCATAATTGTCTCGGGAAACACCCTGCAACCTAGCCCCGCTGTCCAGCTTGGCAGCTCCATCGCAGGGTTGCGGTCATCATGCCCTCAACCGACGGCACCGTGACTCACCACCAAGCCCTGAAGCACGCTATAGGACCCCTGGCAGCAGTTCTTCCATCAAGGGACGCTCCTTCCGAGATGCGCTCATTGGTATCGGCGACACGACCTCGGAGGCCACCCTCGCCCTACACCGAGTGTGCCAGTCATCCCCAATACAACGAAGACGGCCTCGCCCTCATCTAAAACTCAGCCGGCCCCTACCATCATACAGAAGTGCTCGACGGCGACGCAGACACCGCGCGCTTTTTCACAGCCACCGGCTCCTGTCGTCATCCCCAGAAGCACGACGACTGAGCCCACTTCCTCGACCTCGCAGGAACTTGAATCAAAACCAGGAATGAAATCTTGACTGGCCTTGCTTCGGGACTTCGAATGGCGCTCAGGGCCCTCCCAGTTGGCTCCCACAAGCGCAATCTTTGTGTTGTGCCCCTGCTCGCCTTCGAGTCCATGGCTCATCGGTTTGGCTTCTCCCTGGATGAACCGGCTGCACTTCGTGAGTTCTCTGGACCGTGATACAACGCGCACATCACTGTACCCCCGGCTTTCTTTGTGGTAATCTCAGTCGACTGCGCGTGGCATGCGGGTCTTCTTGCGCGCGCGCGTCTGGCAGATAGAGTGCACCTTTTTTTCCTCCACCTTTTTCTTGACTCTTTTCTCCTCTCCATTTCATTCTAATTCTTCCCTCCCCTGCGCAGAACTGTGGAGGTGCCCTCGTTTAAGAGAGGCAGTAACAGAACTGCGCCTATTTCTTCCTTTTTGTCTTTTCAAATTTACTTCAGTTCTCAATCTGCCGACACGCAGCCGCGTACTCTATCGATGTGCTGTGTTGACGTTTATGTATTTTATTTATTTAACAATACTGCCAACCTCATCAGAGATTATAGCAGGGAAGTCATATGAAAACGAACATTTGTTTACACAGATTCATATTGATGGAAAACACAAAAAAGCCGGTATTACAAAATGACATGCAAATCATAGGTTATATATTACTGTTAAAGAACACGTAATCAAACAATTTTAGTAATAGCAAAACAAAACCATGAACTAGGTTATCGTTGAAAACGACCGCGAAAAGATTATGCATGCATTTGTAATACGGGGTAGAGAAAACAAGTAGGCATTTTTATTGAACAACTTATTCAAATAATTCTAATAACAACAAGCTAATCGAACAACATGTCACTTGAAATTACTAATCATAAACAAACTAAACTTTTGTATTAGCAATATGACCCTGTCTCGTCTATTTTGTATATTGTATTTTGTATAGGTAACAAAGACATATTGACCATTTGAACCCTTGTAGCAGAGAGTTCATCATGCGCTCTAACGTGGATGGGGCGTCACATAGCCCAAACGGCATAACCTTGAACTGATATAGGCCATCTGGAGCTACAAACTCAGTCTTCTCTTGGTCTTTTTCGTCAACAGCAATCTGTCAATAGCCGCAACGTAGGTCTATTGAAGAGAAGTATCGGGCGCCGTGGAGACAGTAAAAAGCGTCATCGATGCGGGGCAAAGGGTAAACGTCCTTTTTTGTGATTCTATTCAGATGACGGTAATCAACGCAGAAGCGCCACATGTGATCTTTTTTTCTTTAACGAGTACAACGGGGGACGCCCAAGGGCTCGAAGAGAGTTCGATAATTCCTTTGGCTAGCATCTTGGTGACTTCCTGTTGAATTACCTTACGCTCGAGGGCAGACACCCGGTATGCTCAGCGATTAAAGAGAAGAGAATCACCTGTGTTAATGCGGTGCTTGACGAGTGAAATCTGGCCGAGTGGACGGCTGTCAATGTCAAATATGTCGCGGTATGAAGCCAGAAGGCAGCAGAGCGCGGCTAACTTCTCAGGTTTGAGGTCTGGAGCGATCATGAAGAGTAAGGTTGCATCGAGGCACGCGAAACATTGCGGGTGACATAGTGATCGGGACATACGTCTGTCGCAAAACTGGTGACGCGGTCGTTGAATAAGGGTCTTAGCGTGGCGACCGAAATTTCTTGAACCACTTGCTTTCCAAAACCGAAATTGATAACAGGTAAATATGTTCGGTTAGAGGCCATGGTTACGACGGCGTGTGAGACAGTAATTTCACGCGCCAGGAGAACATCAGTAATAAGCGTCACGATATAATCGCCGTCGAGCACTGGAGAGGGCGTTGCCAGTTCAACCAATGTGAGAACTTTATGTGGTATCCAGACGAAGTCAGTGGTGCAGAGGCTGTTCGGGAGTTCAGGGTGAGAATCCAGAAGAAGAGGAAGCTCTAGGCAGAGAGTACTGGCGGCACAATCAATCAGGGCAAAATGCACCGATAAGAAGTCCGTGCCGAAGATTAGGTCATGAGGGCAATTCTCGAGCACCGTAAATAAAACGGGGACATGGTGGCCCGCAATGCTAACACGAGCGGCACACATTCCAGTGATGACCAAAGTTCCACCATCAGCGACACGGAGGGCTTCAGTCGCTGCAGGCGTAATGACTTTTTGAGTAGGCGACACAAATGAGCACTCATTAGTGACACTTGAGCTCCGGTATCGACTAACGCCGTCAAAGAAATACCGTCCACATACACCTGAATCAAGTTCAAATGAGTGGGGAGCGTCAACGGAGAACTTGTATCAGTCTAAATTGATGCAGCACTACCTCCCGAAGCTGCATGATCTAGTTTTTCGTCCGAGAGAATCCATAGTTGACCGGCGATAGATAGCGGCGTGGTTCTGGGGATGGGGAACGGCAGCATTGAGGTGGCGGCAAACGAGTGGTGTAGCAGCTGCTAGGGACATCGGAAGTAGGATAAACACGACTGGGCGAATACCGACGGGAGTGGTCGTATGGGCGAGAAGAGGAAAATGGGCTCCAGGTTGGGGGGCGTCCAAGTTATGCGACAATAGTGGGAGACATGGCCAACTCGAAGGCAGCGAAAGCAGATCGGTTTGTCGTTTGCAGTTCTCCTTTCCGTCGGATTTCGGGATCGCGGAAGAAAATATCAGTCATGGCGCGAGCTGGAGGCGGATCGGGACACAGAGCAGGCCATAGGAAAAGCGAGCTTTGCAATTTCTTGCCTCACGACGGCTTGAATAACGGAGACCGCCGGAGGCGTTTGTGCGGTGCCATGGTCGAGTGTAAGTGAAGGAAATGGCGCTGGACTTGACGCCTCAAGCTCCCGTCGAACTATACGTGTCACGTTCTCCTACATGGGTGGTGCGCCCTTGAGATCGGTGCTGGTAGATGTAACAGCAGTGTTTAGTAGCCGAGTAAATTGAGGCAGGACACGGCGGCTTTCGGCCATTTCGAAGCGGCCGCATTCTTTATTAATTATATCGACGGTCGTGACGTTAGCGTACACGAGCAAGTTGAAGGCGTCGCCCACAATGCCCTTGAGTATGTGGTTCACCTTGTTACTCTCTGTCATTCGCTCGTCCGCTTTCCGGCACAACGCGAGCACGTGTATGTACGAGACATGGAATTCAGTTGAGGACTGCACACGAGTGGCGAGTTCTTTTCGCGCTTCCATTTGGCGACCGGACGGATCCAAAAGATGTCGCGTAGTCGCTCCTTGAAGATATTCCAGCTGGTGATCTCTGTCTCATGGGCGTTGAACCAAACACGTGGGTTGCCATCCAAGTAAAAGATTATGTTGGCGAGGATCATGATAGGGTCCCATCGGTGTGTCTCACTAACACGCTCGTACATACGGAGTCAGTAGTCAAAGTCAAACCCAGGTTGTGCGGAGAATGTACCGGGATTATGGGGGTAGGCCATCGTCATATATGTAGTGGCTGGAGCTACAGTAGGAGACGCTGACAGGTTGTTGTCATTGGTACCCATGGCCGTAGACTGAACGGTGCGGCCATGCGAACCTTCGTGGTGAAGACGTGAACAGTTCCACCTTCACCAAATATGTTACGGATAAGATGCGACGCCGTATGAATGAGGCTGTAGATGAGATGTTTTTAAAACCAGCAATAATGGCGTGAGCGGTTCACCAGTGATCGAGCAGAGACAACCCTTCGTGTTCCTCGTAAGGCACACACGCGCGTCGCCACCTAAAATAGCAATATGCATAATGCACGAACGTAGCAATATTTCATGTTCTTGAATGCCTCACTGAAATAGTTCGGTTAAGGTCATTGTAGGAAACCCTCACGTGACACTATAGATGCAGCTTATGAACTTCAATTTTTTCCCGCTAAGCATTCGCAAACAGTGAATGTTCCGGCACGTGGTTATCATCTGATAAACACTTTTGTGGTTCTTGCTGCAAAAGCTTATCCATGCGGGAGTACAAAAGAATGTGTGACGTGGCACCAAGTAATGTCCGAAAAAGACAGCCTCAGAGTAGCTGCAGTAAATACGACGAGATATTGTTAGTCTATTGCTATCCTAATCGCAAGTGAAAATAAGCTTTGTGGATAACTTCGAACTTGAGTTACACGAAGGTTATTTGGGGGAATAAACTTTCAGAATTCAAGTTACGCTATCACTTACCTGTAAGACAACGTTTTTGACATCGTAGTCCGATAATCATGGGGGCTTGTATTGCCCTTTTGAGTACGAATTTATAGAACCTGCATGATGAAAGATAAATTATATTATCAATTATTTGAATACGACCACTTGCCATAAACACCAGTAATGCTCTTAGGCACAAATAATTCATGAGTCGATTAATAAGATTGATTGACAGACTGATATTGGTAATGCGAGCAAGCGCTGCAAAATATCTCAGCACAACGAACGCGAATCGCTGAACGAACACATGGTATCGTTTTTCTGTGCTTCATTAGTCATTAACAGTGCAGTAAATGATTTGCTAAGTTTCTGTAAATACAAAAATTTGAAGAAACATAGTATGTCGACATTAGTGATCGTGACGAGCATGTATCATGCATGGTCATGATGTGCTGCACGACCATGCGGAGTACGTTCAACTTGTCCAGCTTTCGAGACATAGCCTTGCACATGGGCACCAGGGAAGCCATCTCGCTAATGTACATGTTCATCTTGTCTCGGTGACGCTTCCCGGTGTCACTGTG
Organism: Rhipicephalus microplus; assembly: GCF_043290135.1. NCBI lineage: Eukaryota > Metazoa > Arthropoda > Arachnida > Ixodida > Ixodidae > Rhipicephalus > Rhipicephalus microplus. Next base: position 206,966,015 of record NC_134701.1, on the reverse strand, counting down.
CTTCTGCCTGCAAGTCTAGCTTCAGCCGTTAGCCCGTTGGCTGAACATTTAGCAAAACACTTGGAGCGACACTTTTACTGCGGTAACGCCTTTACAATCTCTAGCCATTATCGTGCTTTGGCATCAAGAAATAAAAAAAGTTATAGGCTACACCTACACTTACTTCCAAATAGGCATAAAACGCAGGCACACATTCTCTCACAATGCACACCGAAAGCAAAAGTAATTGAACTTCGCTGGCTCACAAAAAAAAACAACTGGGCACGTGCATTTCTTGTCATCTGACAGCGAACTCTTAGCATATCCCATTAACGTATCAGCTTGGAAGGGGGGGGGGCAAGGGGGGCACGAGCACCCCACTGAGAAAAATCAGGAGGGGATCATGACCATCATAATCATGAAAGATCGCTGAAAGCCAACTTAAAACCCGGTTAGTAGTCTTTGAACCGAAGAGACAAACGAGAAACAAACAGTTGAAGAAATAAACGCTTATCGACAAATGTCCATCCACAAACACAATGACCTGACCTTGTTCATGTCTAGCTTCGCGCTCCAACATCAAATAAAAGTCATAGTCTGCCTATGGCAACTTGATGTTTGAAGCGCTTGCTTCAAACGGGAGACCACATGACGACGACGATAAAGTGCAGCGCTTGTTCCAAGACCAATAGTCGTGAGATAAGCTTTCGTTCGTTGATGGTATGATTACTAATATCTAAATAGCCGGGTTGTTGCTACATGAATGACAGGGATTAGCGAGGCTTACTTCTTGGCATCCTCGGTCTCCAACCTTGCAGCTCGGGCATCCTGATCTTCTCCGTCCTCCATTTCGCTAAAGTAAGAGAGGCTAAAGATTAGAATTGTGCATATCTGAGTTGACTGTAGTGCATATGCATTGGCCACCATTTCCTTACACGAGTAGTAGTAACAGAAACGGACAGCAGTACGCTTGTTTCGTTTCGTTCTGTCGTTATTGTGCAATTTTACGGTGGCCGACTAAACCGGGCACCGTTCCGGCGCAATGAGTCCGAGCACTGACGTCATTAAGAGCAAGCCGTTAAAAAAGGGCGAGTTTTCGACGAAGCTCGCGTATCAGCTCGTGGTACATTTTAGGATGTACGCATACCATGTTTAAAACAGGAACTGTTCTGTTCCTGATAAATAAGAATTATTAAAACGTATTCACAAATGAAATCATTGTGATTAGACGTAGTGTTACTCGTGCTCTGAAAGCAATGTTTTGATACGATCTGCAGGATAAAACTGTTCTCCCGTATTTGAAAAAAACGTTGTAGCAGTGGCTGCAGTTCTGAAAGTAACCTGTGCTCACTCGCTCTCATTCAGAGCAGGATACCGTGAAGTTATCTTTCAGTTCACCGAAAGTGAAAAAATGTGTTGAACTTTCTACTGCTCGCATGCTCAAGTATGTTGTAAAATGAATTCTTCTAATTGAAGGTGTACCTCAACGTCCACAACGTTCTCTCCGCACTGGCCTCGCTTAAATAATGGTTTTTTGAGTCCATGTTACCGCTTGTCAAAGTAATGTCGCCCACAAATCAGCGAGGATAGCACCAAAAGTAACACTTAGGGCGCGTTCGCAGTGAGCATTCCGGCCGCCGAAAGTGCGCCGAATCTGGTTCGGCGGCAGCGAAATCCGCCGAAAGGGCCCTCTCCGCGCCGATCACTCGCGAACCAATTTTTGCGGCTTCTGCCACCGAATCGGTCGCCACGGAAGAATAGAAGTGCTAGTCAAGGAATTTTGAAAAAATGGCGGCTAAGCCCTACTCACTTGTGGTGTCTCAACGCTAAAACCAAGGGGAGATTGACCCACTTTGTGCCTACTTTACACCCCTATTTCGTCAAAGAGGTGACCGTGCTTGTCGCTGGCGTGACCGATCTTGTTGCGATCTTGCAGATAAGGCGAACCCATTGACGCTGCTGGCGTCGGAAGTTTTTTTCTGCTCTTCATGCATTACAAGCCAGCGAAGTAAGCAGTACTGCTTCTTTCTTCTTGCATACGAGAATCATTGAAGTCTGGACCACCGAACAGTGTAGTGGTGTTTGTGGGATGCGACAACAACCGGGTGACAGCGCATCCATCCCGCGTTCGCCCCGTGTAGATAATACTGATAAAAGCGCGGCCGCAATGTCAAGCTCTCCTCATATTTACACACGTGCTGCAATCACGGTTATTATCAAAACATGCACGTGTGTCATCCTAGCTACGCACACACGCATGTGGAACTGAAAGCGAAACATGTTCTTTGTCGTTACGTATAAGCGCCGAGAATCGACCGCACATGTACCGTTGTTACGGAAGAAAATGGCGTAACATTGCTTTCGGCATACAAACACATCTTCTTTGTGAAACCAAGCATTAATAAACACTTAAACGCTGGGCACAGACGTCATGCTAGCTAATCGATTGTCTGCGATACCTGTTTTCGAATTGATTGTTTCTTTTTTTGTCCAAGTAGACACTCCTGCTCACAAGTGTTGCAGATAGCAAAGAACTGGAGGAGGGGTCAAATACTTCCGGAAGAAGAGACGAAAAATCTTAAAAACGCGGGTGTCGCTGAAACCGACATTTCAACAAGCGTCTTCTTCAAGGCTTCAACTACATCCCTTAGCGTTTGTGTGTTTCGTCTACTCTCCACCAATCAATAAAATCAAAAGAGGAGGAGAGGGCAAGTGCAAAAACGAGGGTTAGGGTGGGACAGAAAGAAGTAAAGGACAGGGTGCCAACTCACTTGCCCTCTCCTCCACTTCTACTTTTGTTGGGCGAGAGTGGACGAAACTATGCACACACAGAGACGTGCTAAGGTATAGGCAGATGCTGCTATAAACTAGACACTCGCCAAAACTTCGGCTCCAGAGACCCCCCGTGTTCAAGGACTTTTTACCTCTCCAAGTGTCCATCATCCCCTAAATTTCTACCTTATGCAGAAAGAACGAATGTACGGAAAACGAAAGCGGCTATGACAACTCCACTTTTATGAAAACTCGCCAGCATCTTCATTGTTTCGACATTGCGCAGTAGCTGTGAATATCGTACCTTCGAAACGTAAGCGCTTGTTGCAGCAGTTTTCAGTCTTGGAAGCTGTTACGAGCTGGCGATGTGGACTCTTCTGTTCGTAACGTCTGGCTGTCCACGGGACGGGGGCATATCCGAACCAATGTGAAAGTTGTCAACAACCGCGAGCAGGACGCATGGTATTTGACTCAACCCCATTTGTTATAGGGGCGCACATAGTTTACTTACAGAGCACTTGGGTACCAATTGAGACTGAAGTTCAGAGGCACGGAGAGGCTTGAAGCGATCAGAAGGTCTTTAAGAACGTGGCTGGAAATAGTGTCTCAGCCAGTTAACTTGTCCTCGTCAGGGCGACAGCGTTGCCATGACGCCAACGTTGGCTACACCGACACTCTCTGTGATATTACTTAGAAGCTATTAGTTAGATCAGGTGTATTTGAGTGGAAATATCAGAAGTACCGACTCACAAGTTTTCAAAGACCAGCTAGAAGAATTTCATGAGCAGTAATCAATGTTTAATTACTATACATCGTTTGAACTACACGCCAAAAGTAAAAGAAGCTAAAATTATGCGACCAAGCCAGCTCGAATTCAAGCCTTTCGATAAACGCATTTTCCCTGCAGGAGCTTGGCTGCCGTCTTTAACAATAAGTCAAGCGACACCACACTTCTGTCAGTCCAGTCAGGCTTGCAGAGAACTGGGTTTACTCGTACTCATTCAGAATCAATACCTGCTCAAATAATGGGTGTAAGTTCTTGTGCTCACCCAGTGCCTTTAGAAAACGCTAAACCTTCGCGAAACTAGAAATCAGCGGGTTAGCACACCTCAGAGCCACGGGAAACGTGTTACCCGATTAAGCCATCTTCAACAATTGCATGGTTCACTTGTTCGGCGTAGCTCATTGCAGCTTCCGTTATCTGCCCACCCCCACTTGCTGTCGAGACAGTCAATGAACGAATTATACTCGGCGACAACTTTCTGTGGCAGCACAGCCAAGGCTACGAAGCCCAAGCACGCCCTTTCTTACTACGCTTCTGCATGTAGTCCACGAACGCTTACTTCGGTGTGCTGCGTAGCCTAATGGAAAGTATAAAAATAAAAGATGTAAATATCATGTTCAAGATTGCTCGCATTATTATTAAGAAGCATCACCCATGTAGGTTTTTGTTCTTTGCTGTTTCTAGTTTTCTGATTGTCAGGTGCCATATCACCTAGTTCCTGTCCGTGTAAACAACGACGGCGTCACTGGATTCCAGGAAGTTCACATCGAAGCTTATAAGCGAGGAGTACGAGTGCGTGTTCGTCAGGTGATGTGTATTCATCGAGCAGGTAGAAACGAATACAGTGGTGCGCCGTGAAATATTTTGCTTACCGCGCATGCAATCACCGAGTATTTGTGTGCAAGTGATATCATCAGCGGAAGTGGGACTCTAATCGCTATAGCCACCTTGAAAGTGACACCGGAGACTTACCAGTCTTCAGCAACATCAGCTGCTTGGAAGAAAGAGTGCGATTGGAAACTGTGCGTAAAACCAATGAAACTTTTAGGGGCGAAGCTCCTTATAGCGGCACCCGTTCGTCCCGCGTAGTACGTAACCAGTCTTACGCATTGACCTGCAAACATTTTGACCTCTAAGGTGGTGCCGGTGAGAGATTCCTTCTGTGCGTTGTTGAACAACAAAAAATAGTGCTCAATGTACAAGCCAATAGCTGATAATGGGGTATGAGAGACAGGAGCATTCGGCTTTTAGTTAACGTGCACGCTGCGGTCCCCATTAGCAGCCATTGCATGCACATTGAGCACTATCTGAAGAGAAAGGGTTGTTACGGCTTTTACTTTATTACGGCTTGCACTTGGTGCAAGCCGTAAGAAAGTAAAAGCCGGATTCTCCTGTCTCTTATTTCCCATGCAGCCATTGGCATGTACATTGAGCTCTATCTGCCAGGAAAAGGTTGCTACGTTATACTCGCTGGGCGTAACCTCCTTGGTTTTAGAAAGGTTTAGCGAGTGTTGGGCCGCAGTGCCATGAATACAGTGAACTAGTAAATACCATGAACTCGAGGTGGTTAAAGGTGGGAAGTAGACCCGAAGCGCAAGCTGTTAAAAAGTGTGCGTGTGCCACCTCTCGTTTAGTCCTTGGAATGTCCGCTGGACGGCGGTGCTTCTATATGGGGAATATATGATGAAAAGACGCGAGATGGTGGTACTTGGAGTGTTGAATAGATGGACGAACGGACACACAGAGAAATGCATGAATGGACGCATGAACGGACGCAGGGGTGGATGCATGGACGAACGCAGGAACGGACGCACGCGCGGACGGGCGGATGGACGCATGGACGGTCGCACAGACGGAAGGAAGCAAGAACGAATGGACGGACGAATGCATCGCCCCACTCTCCATCATTCACTCCGTGGATATGCTCCCAATTTTTATTAAAGACGATAGCCCTGCTTAGGGACCTTCGACGCAAACATTTTTGTCTGTCTACCCTCCACTTAACGGTACCGGGTACTCTGAACGGCACCTGCCGATACCCCAAACGGACGACCCCATCCGCAGCGCCCACCAATGTTGCTGAAGGTTCAGCGTTCATAGTTGTGCAACTTTAAATTAAAAAGCAATTATTGCGCACTTCTGAGGCACCATAACAACACGTATATATTCTCTGTGTGCGTCGTTTACTAGAAAATGCATACATAAGTAATTTTAAGGCCCATAGTGTTTATCACGCTTCACTGACCATGCAACGCTTGCACGAAAAAGCGAGTGTTTCCAACGCTTTTCTAAGACGACACGGTGGTGACACTTACCCGTCGCCTTGCGTTCTACACCTTATCACCTCTGAGATAGGTGCGCACGCCCGTCTCGGAGCCAGGCGCTTCGTTTTCCAAGAAAACTGCCAGATAGCGCATGTCTCACGTGTGACGTGACTTGATGCGCTCATTCGCCTTCACTGCACGCTCGAGGCACTCTAACGCAGCGCCTCTGGAGTACCATTCATCGATTTCTTGCGCAGAACATGAAATAAATGTTTTGTTCACTCTCTCCCCTCGCAAGACTATCATCTTTCGACGACATTTGCAGATTAACATGCAGATATGGGGCCAGTTTTTTTTTCTAAATTGCGTTGCATACGTGATCGGTGTTTCAGCTGGATAATATTGTTTACGAACATCATACGTCCACTCATGACCGATCGGTGTCAAGATTTCTGCTTCTCGTCGCTGCCTTTGTGTCCCTTAAGGAATAACATGAGCGTCTCCAGCATGTTCTTGCGTTATAAACGAAGGCAGACAATAATGCCGACCAAGTATGCACTGCAATTTAGGAAATGATTTCTTGGTTTGCGTTGTTCCAATCGCCCTGTACCTGCTCGGCCATACCTTTCTTTTTTCTGAAATAAATCACAATGCTACAAGAAGCTTCCTGTTTGGTTTTCCTTTAAAAATGAACATTTTACTTATTTTCTGCCAAATAAATGTAAGATTCATTGCATGGTGGTATATAGTTCTAAGAAGCACATGTTGAATGCGCTTTCGAAACCGAAACTGAAATCGCACGAAAACGGATTACTTGGCGTAGTAACAGATGTGCACAAGCTCCACCCGCGTAGCTTTGTCTGTGCTGCCACAGAAACTTGTCACCAAGCATAGTTTTGCCATGACGACGCACACCATGTGCGCCATGGTCGATGCAATTGGTAACTCTGAATCCTCCCGCGAGGGTCGTAAATGAATGGTCATTTGGTGCAACCAGCACGCTGTAGTCATGAGTTGAGGCGTCCTATGGGAGGTATACGGAACAACCAACCCCTGATGAAGGGGTTTGCTTTTGAACTGAGCCAGTTCATTTTAATGAGCTGACCCATTCGGAGTCGCTTCCTGAAGTGAAGCGCTTTGCGCATCTGTAGCAAGCTCTCTTATACGATTGAACAGTAAACATTCAAATATTTCTGTAAGGACACATTTTACTTTTCTGATACATGTCATTAGGAATAGTTCAACCATGCTTTTTTTAAATTATTATGCGCTGTGTTTATAACAAATATTCGACAATTTAGAGTACGATGTACTCTTCTATGGGAGAGCAATAAGCTGTCCCAGTTGCACGCTCCCTCCGGTTTACGGTGCGAATGTTTAGGGCAAATGTTTGACGGTTTCGGGCACTGTTTAGAAACGGTGGTTAACAAGTTTGAGTACTCGGTAGTCTGTGTGCTTAGAAAACGTGGTTTAAAATTGTGAGTACTTGGTACTAAAGAAGAGCATGAAGTCATCCCGTGGGTCTCACTCCTGATGAGGCCCTCTTGACGAAAATTAAGGCGTCGGCCAAAAGGACAACAGCGTTCGGCTCACACGCTAGTCAAAATGACCGTTATTGATGTGTGTTTAGAAAAATTGGTTTAAGATTTAGAGTACTCGATAATCTACTATGAGGCAGCTGAAAGCCGTCCTGTGATTCATAACGCTGATGTACTGATCTGTAAAATGCATTCTGTAAGGATACGCTTAGCCTAATACACCATCAAAACCTCCGGGCTAGCTCTGGTTATATTTTAGAGTATGGCTGCCTATTCAAGATGTGTTTACCTCTAACCTGTACAGTTAAACGTATTTCAAAAATAAATTATGCTCACATATATGCTTTGAGCAGGTAACTGCAATACCGAAATTTTTGGAATGATGCTTTATAAATGTCCGCTGGAAATTATTCCCCGAACGAGGAACAGGGCCTAAAAAAGTAGCTCTGATGCGCATAGCAAGAAACGAATGAATGAATGAAAAAATGGCCGCGCATCTTTTTGCTTCGCCGCAAATGTCGTCGAAAGAAGCTAGTCGTCTCCCGGCCAAGTGGCCATTCACACCTTGTGTGGCCGCAGACAGCGCCTCCTCTATTTCGAATCAGCCGCATCTGGCTGCTATTGGTAAAAAATAGACGAGGTGCTGCGTGAGATATGGAAGCCATGTGGCAGTGCCATCGGGCACCATGAGTTGTGCAGAGTCTAGGGCCACTACGAGGTGGCTGCATCATATCTTCGGAAGTGCTCACTTTCATGCATTGTGTTGCATTTTCCGCCCAGCATATGAAACACACACTTTTTCATGCGCAGCATTGAATTTTTAGTGTAGCTTAAGAAGCACTGCGGTCATTAAAGCTGCGTATCTATGTATTTTCTAGTAAACGAACACACTTCCTAATATTTACGTGTTGATGTTTTGCCTCAGATATGCGTAATATCTGCTTTTTGATCGACAATGTTCACAAGTACGAACACAGCCACCAGAAAAGATGTCCTGGCGTTCACGAGCGCTCAAACTTCGGCCGGGTGGCTGAATCGGCTGACAGACAAACGGAGAGACAGAAAGACAAGCAGACAGAGAGACAGACATTTTTGCGTTCAAGAATCGCAAGAAAGACTACCGCCTTTATAAAAGTCTCACCATCTTCCCAAAGGGAACTCTGATGGAATGCGAAGCAACAGCGTTGCGCACGGGTGACGTCACGGGTTGAACGGCGCTAACGCGTGTGTGGCGGTGTGCGCGGGAAGATTCGTTTGAAGCAATAACTGACGTAGGTCTTGTTTCTTCAGAGTGAACACGGGTGTGGGCGCGCGTTTCACCTTGAATACCACGGCCTTGTGATCGATTCCACGCGGAGGGGTTCCTGCTGATATTCGACATCGAAGTTGGCAAAGACGAGATAGATGCATGTTCCCCTTATCGTGGCGTCGGCTGTGTAGGGAGCGGCAGTCGAGGTAGCGGAGCGAGCAGCAGTAGCGGCAGGTGTTGCAGGGGAACGAACAAGGCGGCAACTGCGGTGGCCGCGGCGAGCTCGCGGCAGGCAAGAGCGAGAGTGACGTGAGGGCGCACTGCGAAAGGGGTGGCTAGAAGGAGCGCGTTGCAGTGCTTTCGTATGAACGCACGGAAGGACAGCGTTACACAGGCTAGTCAAAGATGTGCTGCGCATCTAAAAAGCGAGCCTTGCACTCACTTGTGGGCAAGGTTTGGTAATCAGAGCTGTCAGAAATGTGCTAGCTTCTTTCGTTAACCATCTGTGCAAAACGCTTGGGCAGTCAAGTTTCTTGTAGATTTGGTGCACATTCACGCTGGGGAATTGGCCAAGAACCGGAAAGTTTTCATGAAAGACTTCGTTAATAACAATAACAAGACTTCGTCAATGACAATAATAACAACAACGATTGATCTATTTACGAGAAAGAAAAAGAAAGGTGAAGTAGACGAATGTGATAGTGAAACAGCAAATAAACTATAGTGTAATGCAATGAAGCAGCGCATTTGAATTGAAAATGAATTAGGAAAAGTAATGAAATCTACCGAAGAATGATTTCAACACTTAAATCTTTTTGAACTTTTGACGAACTCCTGCAATGCGTCAGCAATCTTCCCGTCGCTGTGGCCAAGAGACAAAGCCCCGAAAAAACCTATTTAGCGGTCATTGAGTGAGTACGGGTGAATGATGGTGACAGTTTTATGTTTGCGACACGTGGAAAACCGACAGTTGTAGCTTTGTTGGAAAACACCTATAGCACGTATGTGACGCAGAAAGCGGGCCAGTTCCGCGACTCACCCCGCTGGTCTGCTAAAAATATAACAAGAGAACACACAGACCGCAAACACAGATGTGTGTTTTGAAAAAGTTGTTAACGATTTCGAGTACGAGGTACTCTACTATGGGAGAGTATAAAGCCGACCCGTAAGCCTGAAACCAGCCTCAGACCAACGGCTAAATTTCCCGTAACCAACAACTGAGGCAGACATAAACGAACCATTGCGCACACCAGGAACGCACACGTATTATCGTCTCTTGTGAACCATCCACAAAAATTTCTTAGGTGATAGATGTAGATGTAGATCCTAAATTTTTGGCTCACACCTGCCCCGGGGAATTGGCCATGCGACTGAGTTTGTACTGGCTCGTGGTGATGATAGTTTTAAATCTAAAACACACACAAAAAAATCTCGACCGTAACAGCTTTGTTGGAAAGCAAAATTAAAAATATATATATTTTTGATACTCGCTTACATCTTCGCAGGAACTCGGTTCCCTCAATGTCTGGGATCTGGCAGACTTTTCATTCTCGGAAAAAGAGTAGAGTAGAGTAGACCTTTGCATAGTGGCACACAGAAGAAATTCTTACATTGCACAGAAGTTTTCAGAAGAAATTCTTAATTGTTCAAGTAAATATTGTCCAGTTAAAGATGAAAGAAATAACGTAATCAAGTCGCAAATACTACAAATAGATGAGTACAAACAAAGGTAGTAACTCCGAGCTTCTTAATTTAGGAAATAATATTTAGGAATTTATACGCAATTTTGAAAATATGAGAGTGAGTTGGCTTTACAATCTCAATCTCATTGAATATTTAATAAACTCGGCCGAGGCATCGGCAACGTTCTCGTCACTGCCCTGCCGCGGTGGTCTAGTGGTTTACGTACTCGGCTGCTGGCCCGCAGGTCGCGGGATCGAATCCCGGCTGCGGCGGCTGCATTTCCGATGGAGGCGGAAATGTTGTAGGCCCGTGGGCTCAAATTCGGGTGAATGTTAAAGAACACCAGTTGGACAAAATTTCTGGAGCCCTCCACTACTGCGTCTCTCATAATCATATGGTGGTTTGGGGACGGCAGTTGTAGCTCTGCTGTAAAACACCTATAGCGCGTATGTGACGCAGAAAGCGGGCCCACATATCAATCAACTTTCCCGTCACTGCGGCCAAAGGACAAATCCCCAAACAAAAGCACATTTGGTACATTTAGATAGAAGTCGGCAAACAATATACCTAAAGTATTGTTCATTCCGCAACGTAAAATATCTGTTGCAGGAAATGAGATAACGTTTAGTTGTCTCGTGTACTACACAAATAAACAGTTATGAGAAGCAGCCAGACCAGTTCTCTTTGCTTTGCTTTGCTATCCTAGGTACATGGCAACGTACCCACATTGAGGGATTGGTCAAGAATTGAATGTAGAGACTGTTAAATGATATTTCAGGTAAGCTATGAAATATAAAATCAAAAATGAATAAATGAAACGACAATTGAACAAAAAATATCCTATTTAACTTCAAGGAAAATGCTTTTGAGTCTGTATTCCAGATGCCGTAATAACCTGAGGAGAATAATTTTGAAAACTTAAATTTTCACTTAACGAAAAGACGAAGAACTTTAAATACCAGATCAAAATCGTACTCGTTGAGTATTTATAATGAAATTACACACGACATCAAAGGCATCCTTGCGGCAGTATTCTAAGCCTGAGGCACCAAAGCTTAAAATATTTTCCTCCGATGAGGTCAACCCTATTTTTGTAAAAGGAGTAATTAGAAATCGAGTTCTGATGCAAGAATATCTTGCACATGATTAAAAGTATTGTGTGATATTTTCCAGTTCTCCGAAGAATTGGCAGAGGGCAGACCAGCTCTGTGTAAGTACAATAAAGAAAGAAAGAGGATAGGAAATCGCGTGCATCTGTTCGGTGCTCTCGTGGGGAAGAAGAGGAAGATATCTGTCGTGCATGACGCGCGTGACAACGCGCTAGACTGTGCCTCGCGAGAGAACGACCTGCCGGCCTGGATCTTCCGCTCTGTCATCGACGTGGCTTCCTCACCTGGACCCTCCCTCAAGGAAAAGCGGCAAACCGTCCACGATGTGAGTAGCGGACAACAAACTGTTATGGTGCCCTCGACACCTTGTTACAAGCGCCGGTTGTAAATACAATATTGCGGGGGCAAATCTATGAGACGTTGGATGACACATAGTCCAAGCTGCTTCCTTGCACATCTTGGCGAAATGCACCCGAACACCATGTTCAGTCGAAAAAGGGTACCGTGGCCGTATTTGCTAATGAAGTGAGCTGCTATAGACGCACCATCGATACCACACTGATAGAAAGCAGCTGACTCGATCATGCTGTCTGGGCTTATTGTTGCTATAATCGCAAAGCAAATACACTTTTAGGACTGATTGATTGATATGTTGGGTTTAACGTCCCAAAGCCACCGTCTCGTTATGAGAGACGCCGTACTAGAGGGCTCCGGAAATTTTGACCACCTGGGGTTCTTTAACGTGCACCAACTCTGAGCACACGGGCCTACAACATTTCCGCCTCCATAGGAAATGCAGCCGCCGCAGCCGGGTTTCGATACCGCGACCTGCGGATCAGCGGCTGAGTACCTTAGCCACTAGACCACCACGGCGGGGCACTTTTAGGACTGCATTGAGGGCTGTAAATGAGTGCAAGAAATTGCTGTTCTTGCACACCGACTTTATAGAACTCTTTCATATATTAACCACCACAAATTTTCGACGTGCGTGATAACCGGTTCCCTGGGCGACCACCGTTCCCTCCCCCAATCTTGTTATTATAATATCAGGAGACTGATATTATAATACAATCCCACCACGCCATTGAGGGCAGATTAGTCATTCTTTGGCGGACTGAATACATGCGAAGCCACAGCTCCACATAGTTACACTGGTGATCACTGGAGTAGCAAGCCTTACGTGGGAACTCACCTGGTATTACATGAGAGCGCTACTATATCCCATTTAGACGTGAATGATCATCCACTGTCTGCAAGTGCGTCAAATTCTCATGGCATGATTCCAAGGTACTCAATATTGTATTCGAAGACAGAAAATGTAGGAATGTGTTGTCCTCTGTGAGGTAAGCATATAGTTACTATCAATTAAGCATAGAGTTAAGTTAAGAATTAAGTTAAGTTAGTAATAATTATTAAGCTAAGATAGAATTAATTAATAAGTTAAGAATTAAGCATATAGTTACTATTTAGTTAGCCATCACCAAGTTTTGCATCAAAAGTAAACTTTAGGTTCAAGTGCAAGCACAGTTTGTTCTTTGATTGCATTCAATTCAAGCGAAGCAAAATACTGATGATATGGGTTCTGGGCACGTCAACTAGTCGTCGAACAAGCTAGTATCGCCAGCAAAGTGATCATCTGCAGTATTACGCCGCATAAAAAAGGTAAATAACCGGTATTTGTCTATTCGAGAAGCCTGCACAAGTGTGCATACCGCGTTTCAAGCCATTTCAATAAACACATGGTGCGAGACGTGCCTTAAAATTTCATTTCTACGATTGTGTGTGTGTAGAGAGAGAAAGTTGTTAACGATTTTGAGTACGATGTACTCTCTATGGGAAAGCAAAAAGCCGTCCTGTGGGCCCTACAAGGTACTACGTTCTTATGTGTTTAGAGAAATTTGTTTTCACAGACAGTGAACATCAATTACGATCCAACAGAACATTGCGACAGAACACAACAACCACAGACACACCAAAAGTTGTTACAAAAAGATATGTTTAGATAAGTAAACGGAACACAACATACACAACTACACAGGAATTGTTACAAAAACAATGTCTACGTTCTACACGTTGTCACTGAAGGAAATATAGCACTTTCAACCAGATGCCAGTCGTTCAAAAAGCACTTTGTCTTTCTTCATGACTGTGTGTTGTGTCCTGGTAAATTGTCTTTTTTTCTGGCTTTATTTCCTTCAGTAAAACACTGCCTATTGCGCAAGGCTGTGCAGGAGTGAAGGGACAGCAAAATATTGACCTTTATTTGATTGTATTTACTATAATGAGCTGACATTACTGAAGCGCATTATACACCAAGTCGTTCTTGCTACACAAAACCCTGATAGAAACCATTGCATTAGTCGATGTCGCAAGTAACAGCAGTGATACTTGCCAACTACCTCGTATCGGCTTTTGTATGCAGGGTTATGCGCTGGCGCCAGCTACGCCTGCTGCTCTGGAAAAGCGTCTTCCTGTACAGACTTCGGCGCAACTGGGCCATCACGGCACTGGAGGTGCTGACGCCGCTGCTGCTGACGGTGGTGCAGAACTATATGCGCTGCAACGGCTACAACGTAGGTGACACGCCACTGCCCATACCCACCATTGGCACCACTTTCGCTGGCAGCGACAATGACGCGCCTAGCGTGATCAGGCCTTCGATCAACTTCCCTTCTTCTCTTGGCTTCGTTCCGGCACCAGGCACGTGTGCAACTTAACTGCTAATTGTTCGTGCGCAGTTTAGCTCTGTATGCTGCTTATTATGCCCTGAATTCTGACACATATATGCTCAAACAGAAACGCTTATGCCACAACGGTCGTTACGATTGTTTTGGAACGTTTAATGATACTACGAGATGCAGTATTCGCACGTGATGCTTTTTACAAACCCTGCAAACGTACGTGCCCATTCGGTGTGGAGAGGCAGAAACTAGTGTTGGTATTTGGCCCGGAAACTTGAGGCGTGCCATAGAGGAGGTCTCCGGACGGACGTTGACTGGCTGGAGTAAAGCTTTTGTTTGGACAAGTTAGTGCCATCTTGAACACATATTTGGGTTGCGCGAAAAAAGCATGGACGAAGGAAACAGAACAGGACGGGCGCCCGTCCTGTTCACTTTTGTGCAACCCAAATATGTGTTCAAAACTCTCTGGAGTCCTTGCAAAGCACTTAAAGCTGTGAACATGCGTGCCTTCTTGCATTTCGCCTGCATCGAAATGCTACCGCGAGTGAACCCACGATTATAGCTCTATGTCATAGCAATTTCGCTACGTCGTGAGGTAAGGAGCAACACTTAATGGCGAAAATATGCCTGACTTGCCCTGGATAGCATTAGTTGGGTGCACAGGGTGTGGGCGTAAGAGTTCGTGAAGCCTATATTTCGAATTGCGTTCGATCACTGGGTACAGTTCACAAGCAGGCAATGGTGAATGCTGTGCTAGTTGGCTGTTTTCGAGCTTTATCTAACGTCGCGACACCACCCAAACAAAGTACTTGAGAAATGGAATGTGCGACTTCATCGACGTCACCAACAGGCAACGTTACCGGTGAGGAAGTGCTGCGCCAGGCCTTCCCCTCCGTCAGGCTGGAGTCATTCCCCAGCAAGGCCGAGATGGTGGCCAAGCTGTCCGTACGCACGAACGCGGTGGGCCTCGCCAACAACTACGGCGTCGTGTACGAACGGGCCGAGCAAGGCGAGCTCAGTTACACGCTGCGATTCCCATCGTGGCAGGAATTCTACACCAGGCAGACATTCGTGGGCAACGCCCAGAAACAGCCACCCTTTTGGATGAATGGCAAGTTTTTGTTCTCCGGTTGCGGGCACACCCAAGCGTGTTGTGCTTTTGCATACTATACATACCTCGTAACGACACCTGGTATGCGATCAATCAGCAGAAGAAACAGCTTAGCATTTGTCAATTAAGACGATCGTTACAATATATAATAGGAGTAAAGGAAAATATCTCATGGATATTAATTCAGGGGACGCATTGCAACTCGTGGTTACTGAAGTGGACACGAAAAGCAGAAAAGTAGGTCTGAAAATAATATGCACAAATCTAAAATAATGTGCCACAGTCTCATAAAAAAAAACGGCGCTTTGCGAAGGCTGCCGAGGCGCTGGAAGTTAAAAAAATAAAAATTCGGCAGATTCCACGTACCTGGGAATCGACGTTATGTGAAGAGTGCGGAGGGAAGGTGACCCTGTCTCAATTTTTTTATTGAGCAACACGTCGTGAAATGACGCTAAAAGTATGTATAAATGTTGCACGTACTTGTTTATATAACCGGTTGTTTGCACTTGCACAACGATGTCAACTGCGACATGCGTATTAGCAACACCACAAGCTAATATGAAGCGCTGATGCTCGCGAATGTGCTGGCCCTGGACACTGCTACGTAAATCAACTTCAGCGCATGACACCTAACCACAATTGACGTTAACCCGACGTGACGGCTACATCAAATTAGTACATATGTAATGTTTATAAAATTGGGCAGGCAGCACTGCAACCACCATTGACGTTCCACGATGATTAGCATCTATTGGAAAAGTAGTTAAGAGACCTGGCGTAGCTCTGTGGTAGAACGCTTGAATGCCACGCAGAATGCTTAGGTTCGATTCCTGTTGGGACCCAGAAATTTATTATTTGTATTCGTCGAAGGGTCAACGCAGCCTATGGCAGGCCTTTTTTTTTACACCAACATTTCTTTTATGCTTTCGTTGGGTCGACGCTACCGATGTCCGATATTGCTTAACGCTAACGCGTTAAAATTGTCCATGTGTGTTCTCGTCGTTCCTCGGTAGATACTAGGTGTCAGTCACCTGTGGCACATACCCTCAGGTGGGTACGTGCCACTGTCTGGCGGGAACTGTTTGACGACATACGTGACGGGATTGAGACATTATTCATGTCTTGACCAGAGCGTCAGGTTCACCACACCATCTTAGCCTTCCATGCTAATTTGGTGCACGCCAAGTTAAGGTGGTGACCACGAGAGCACCCAAACGTAAGCGGCTAGATATATATATAGATAGATAGATAGATAGATAGATAGATAGATAGATAGATAGATAGATAGATAGATAGATAGATAGATAGATAGATAGATAGATAGATAGATAGATAGATAGATAGATAGATAGATAGATAGATAGATAGATAGATAGATAGATAGATAGATAGATAGATAGATAGATAGATAGATAGATAGATAGATAGATAGATAGATAGATAGATAGATAGATAGATAGATACGCTCAAAGTCGCCGAAGTTCGCTATGAAATGATTGGCACTTAGTATGTCTACTTAGAACATGTAGTAACCATGACAGTCAAATAACTGGAATAATAAGGATGGGGTCGATCACATTCAACGACTGTTGACATGTTTGCTAAGCCTTGCGAGCGTAGTACAATAGTGCCACAAATACGCGAATGCTTTTATTTCCATTGTCCTACATCGCTGGACCCCGCAGGTATTCTGCTGCCCATGGTGTCCGGACTGAACCTGGCCGTCGCGCGTGCCGAGGCCATGCGCCTGAACAACCCGCTGCCGCCAGTGTACTTCCAGACGCATCGCTTTCCGGCACCCAAGGCGAAGGGCTGGGGTGGTGGCGCGCGTCGCATCGCCGACCTCTGCGTCGTGTACGGCTTCATCGTGATTGCGCCCTTCACCGTCAAACGCATCGCCGATGAAAAGTCCGTCGGCATGAAGGTAGAGACGCGGTGGCTGCGGCTGTTTTGCAACATTGTGTGTGCAATCAGTTTCGGTGCAGCAGACTATCCAGCTTCGCAGCAATAGGCTTCGGTGATGAGTCGCGGTCGTTGCGAAGCAGACGACAAAGTTGGAACTGGGCAGCAATACGCTTGTTCATTGTGTAGACTACTGCCAGAGAATGTAAAAGTTTACATAGTTCGATGAAATAAACCTCCCTTACGTTGTTGCATGACGGTATGTCGTATCAAGTGGCTGTGGAAGGCAGTATAAGGTTGGTCGGATGCGCTACTGTATATGTCCGCAACTCCGTTAACTTAAAATTGCTTGAATTACTCTCGCACAAGCTAGTTAAATATAGAACGCGCTGTTGGGCGAGTTAATAATCCATAATCAGGGAAACTGTGCAAAATATATGTAGATGGTTCTTTTCTTTCTTTGTAAGGGCTTGCACAGTTATTTTCTCCCCTTTTCTTCGTTTCTTTTTTGCGCAGTATCTCTGCTAATAGTTCAATCTAAATAAGCTGCGATCTCGAAAGGACATTAGCGTAAGTGCGCTGTGGAAGTGCAAGTTGTAGTGCAGGCTTGATCTTGTGTCACTGGTTACAGGGCACTAGAGAATATTCTAAACAGATCAATTTGAAAACCTTTCTTACACAGTCGTACATAGCAATGCGTCACTAGGCGTACCTAAATCAACGTTCGCAAGGACATCGAGCGCGAAATTTTGTGGTTTTTGTCGTTTCGCTCACCTGCCTTTTCCCTTACTGCACCCGTTTCCACACGCTACCCTTCATGTCACTTCTGGTACTGCCATGCTTCTAAGTCGATACGTTTGCACACAACTAAGTGTGAAATTAGAAATTTACTCTGTGTATCCTGCGAGACACTTCGGTGAAAGGAACGTTCTTTCTCTTCCGAATAACTTTCTGCCCTAGTTGAGTCTCATGCCATCAATGCAGCTGGTGGCTGGTCGAAGCAGGCCAAGACGTGTGGGTTGTCAGACCCACATGCAAGATAATTTTTAGCTTGTGCCGGCAGGTGGTGGTGCTCGACGAGCCGACGGCTGCCGTGGACCCTCCGGCGAGAAGGCGCATTTTGAGCACACTGATCACCACCAAGCAGCACCTCGAGCTCGCTATCCTCCTGTCATCACATTGGTATGGAGTCGCATTGAGATCTTACGTATTGAGGCTGTGTTATCTATAATTCAAAACATTGCTGACTTTTGGAGATGTAATGAAGCGTATGTGACTAGACTCAACAAAACCTGCAGTGACCAGGAAAATGTGTTACGTTTAAGAGGACTTTCGTTTATTGAGAGATAAACAGGAGTGCAGAATTCAAGTAAGAAACCAATCGTAGTGAAGGATGGTGTTCGATTTAAGCAGCAATTTTATTTGAGAAAGTTTCGCTTAATGGGAGTACCTGAAAATGAGACAAGATTGGACGAAGCGAGGCTATACGCAAAACACAGGGTTTTAGGTTGCACAGACAACCGTGCACGCGCTACAATAGAAAAGATTACCATTATTTTGCAGTATCTTCCGGAATAGCAACGTTTCAGATTGAGCACTTGCGAGTGCTATTTTTCTCTGGAATACCACTAGTGAATTGAATTATATTCTTCAATAAAATTGTCAAGATATGTTTGTAAAGCCTCCTGCTTGCAAGGTTTCCACCTAAACAGCAACAACAGCAGCAATTCATGCCAACTTGGCATGAATTGATGCCTTGCAGGAGGTCATTAGGTTGGGTTACTTTTTTAGTTGGGTTACTTTTTTAGCGTCGTTATATGAGGAAGTTAATTAAAAGCTCTGGATGCAGTGGCACATGCGGCTGTGATGCGCCTATATAGGCACGGTCACTTATCTTTATCGTTGGTAATGAGGCTTTTGTATAGATTTATCGGCTTTCTGCTGCTCTTTTCGAGTCTTTGTCTAATATATACGGTGTAATTTGGCTCGTCTTTTTGAGGTAAGCCATCTGCCTGGTCTTGTATAAGTACTACTGGTCACCTTTTTATCAAAGTTGTAGTGGTAGTTTATGATGCCGTCACACACACTAAGGGTCACTGTACAGCAGCGTGTAAAACTTAGTGACATCTGATAAGCATTAGTTTTTAAGGAAGATTGTAGCTTCATTGTCACCATGTGAATAAAATGGCTTGATTGCCACTGTTATTGTGTTTCTTAAGAGCAGCCAGCTATCTTACTTTGACAGACTACTCCAGTCTGCAATATGCGATTCTATAAGACGTACAACAAGAGAAAACCTAAATTTGACATGTAAAAAAAGTAATTGACAGGCTTCTTACTGTACCGTTTTTCCTTTTGTTTAAATTAAGCTTCAAGATTCAAACTTCATTCTTTATTCTGAAAAGTTTAAATGACCGGATGATCCAAGCTACAGATTAAGCTGATCAGCTTCACACAAGTAATTTGCTAGGACTGACCTTCAAGGTAGTTGCTAATTTTAAATGCTGTAATAACTAAATCGCAAAAAATATAGCATGGAGTGAGATATTGCAAATTTTATCCTGCAATATTTACCAGAGGAAATTCTGGCGTCATTGTCTATGGGAGCTGCGAAGCATTGCACTTCAGCCTACATGAAATGATGGCTAGTACACGGATTTGCCTATAAGCTTCGTTCTTTCTGATTCGTTTGGCTACACGTCACCTGCGGCCTCTTTGTCGCGAGACAAAGTTCAGCAACCGTTCAGCAGTCCCGCTTCCCCGCTTTGACCTCTCAGACTCCCCATTTCAAGTTGCCTCATGAAGTTTGTTATGACCTTTTTATAAACCAAAACAAACGCCAAAACACAACAGTAAACAAGTGCGTTGAAAGCCGTGAGCACAAACAGTAGGCAAA
Organism: Rhipicephalus microplus; assembly: GCF_043290135.1. NCBI lineage: Eukaryota > Metazoa > Arthropoda > Arachnida > Ixodida > Ixodidae > Rhipicephalus > Rhipicephalus microplus. Next base: position 206,946,047 of record NC_134701.1, on the reverse strand, counting down.
CCGTGCTCTACGCACGATTTCCATGGTGGCTGAACGATCACTGCACCAGAGTTTCCGGTAGTAAATATTTGGAATTTTGTATTACATTAGCATGTAAACTTGGTGATCGGGACTCGCTTCTTTGCAGCATGTGCGAGTGCGAGGCCCTGTGTTCGCGCGTGGTCATTCTGTCCGACGGCCAATTCGCCTGCCTCGGCTCCACGCAGCAACTCAAGGAGAGCATCGGACACGGAGCAACCGTGCTGCCGCGCAGCGCATCGCCAGACCCTCGTGCGTGGTATCAGTGTTTCGCTTTGCAAGTGAATCTGGGGAAATTGCTCTGCGTAAAAATGCTCGCTCCTAATATCATTATAATCGCACTTGAGTCAACCCTAAGGGGCATTGTTCTCCCCGGTTCATATTCGACACGTTGAACATACGTGTTCATATTGCTACGGTAAGAGCCGGGCTGTAGTATGTGCCGGGGAGGTAGAAGAGGAAGACGACGTTGTCTGGTGCGGCCTGAGGACTCCATCTTTACCGCGACTGCCGAACTTCATCCTCATTGATTGATAAGTGCGGTTTAACTTCCCAAAACCACCATTTGATTATGAGAGACGCCGTAGTGGAGGGCTCCGGAAATTTCGACCACCTTGGGTTCTTTAACGTGCACGCAAATCTGAGCACACGGGCCTACAACAATTCCGCCTCCATCGTAAATTCAGCCGCCGCAGCCGGGATTCAAACCCGCAACCTCCGGGTCAGCAGCCGAGTACCTTAGCCACTAGACCACCATGGCGGGGCGAACACCCTCACCCTGTAAGTAAATCCACCTATCCTTTATTTCCGCCATAACAGTTTTGTGGTGGAGGCGCTGGGTAATCAACCGAGCAACACGACGCTTCAAGCGCCTGATCTTCGACGAAGCCGCCGCCTTGTTGGACTGCCCCCGTTACCACTGGCAGCTGAGATGTCTCACGGCGAAGAAGAAAACCGGATCCCCACAGCTGCAGACCTTCTACCAGTCTCAGCATTCCAGCATACCAGTCAGCATACCAGACTCAGCATACCAGTCTCAACATTCGGTGGCGAATCAGGCGAGGACATGGATGCCTGGCTCGCACACTACAAACGGGTGAGAAAATACTACCAGTGGGATGCGGCGACCCAGCTGACCAATGTAGTATTTTTCTTAACGGACACGGCACTCGTGTGGCACGAGAACCACGAAGATGCCCTCACGTCATGGGATCGCTTCGTTTCCGAAATAAGAGCGTGCTTCGGAGACTCCGTAGCTAAGAGAAAGCAGGCGGAACAAACGTTACTGCAGAGAGCTCAGATCCCAGGAGAGACGTGCATGACCTATGTCGAGGCCATCTTGAAGCTGTGCAAGATTGTCAACCCTTCAATGTCAGAGGAAGACAAAGTTGGCCACCTGTTAAAAGCATTGCCGAGGACGTGTATCAGTTCCTCATCAGCAAAGACAGCCTTGCCACGGTGACCGACGTCATAAGCCACTGTCGCACATTCGAGACCCTGAAGATGCGACGTATTACCACCAAGTTCGGTCGCCTACCTAATGTAACCACCGTGGAGAGTGTTGACAAATACACGCCGCTTGATTTCGCGTCGACAATACGCCAGATCGTTCGAGAAAAGCTCACTCGACACGCTCGCCTGACGCCGTACGAGCCTACACCCGCACCGCCTCCCTCTCGCCCTTCCGTGTCAATTGCAGCAGCAGGCAACGATGACTGCAACTACAGGCCACCCTCACCACCGAAGTCACAGCGCAATAACTACCCGCTGCCGAGGTACGAAAACTGGTTCAGTTACCCCCATCAGCCAGCCAACACCTATTACGACCCGAACAAAGATGCACCCGTACCACCACCACGTAAGCGCAATGCCTTCCAGGAGTACAATGCATACCGCCAAGCCCCCGTGTGTTACCGTTGCGGTATCGCCGGACATATAGCTCGGTTCTGTCGTCGACAAAGAGAGCCAACATCCTGATATCGTTCCCCATCAGAGTTTCCGCCAGTGGGCACTGGTTAAAACAATGGTCATTGGCTCGCCTATTCCAGGAGTACCTCACGGCGGGGAAATCACCGTGGCAGTTCTCCCGCTTCTCATCGTAGTTTGACGCCTCCATCTGGCCGACTGCATCGTTCCCCTTCACCAGGACGACGCCTGTCATCACCGCCGCCGCCGGGAAACTAGCCAGCGCGACCGATGGAGGTGAGGTCACACAACAGGATTTGCCTCAGATGCCTCCGCCAGTTATAATGTCCAAGAACAAGATACGTGTGTAAATTGATGGCTTTCGTACAAGTGCTTTGGTGGACACTGGTGCTACGATATCAGTTATGAATCTTTCTTTCAAAGTCGCATTGGCCGCAAAGTTATGTTTACTTGGGGCGAATCAACAAGGTTTCGTGGTGTTGGTGGGGAAGTACTTCATCCTGTCGGAGTTTGTGCCGTCAATGTCTTATTGGCAGGAAAGGTGTTCCCAGCAGAGTTTCTTGTGCAGCAACATTGTACCCACGATGTGAGTCTCGGTCTTGACTTTCTTCAAGGATGTGGCGCTTTCGTCGACTGTAGAAGCGGTGAACTTTCCGTCAGCGGTGACATTGTTCCTGCCCTCGTCAATGAGGCGCCGGAGGCTGCGAAGGATGCTCCGATTGTTTCCGATGAGCTGACAGTGCCGCCATGGTCAATGAGGTCAGTTGCGGTGTTCGTCCCAGAATCTGCCACATCTTTTGACGCCATCGTTGAACCTGCCATCGTTCAATGTGCTAAGAAAGGCATACTCGTCCCTCGTAGTCTGGTATCTGTTGATGAAGGAGCAACCTTTCTGTGGGCACTGAACTGTTCGCCAATGCCGGCTGTGCTCCCTCGGGGAATGAAGCTTGGCGTCTTCGATGATTCCACTGAAGGTTCTGTAGCGGTCGTTAACAACGATGAAGGCGAGAAAGGTACAGTCTCTGGCAAGCGTTACGAGTCGCAGATCAATGGCATGATTAGCGCCACTTTGCGGTCACACGAGCAGCAAACATTACGCCATCTGTTGAAGTGACATGCTTCTGTGTTTGACTTTTGCCAAGAGGAGAGGTCACTTCTTACCCTGTTCTCGCGCTCACCATAGGATTGACACCAGTACAGCCCATCCGATCCGACAAAAGCCTTACCGAGTATCGTCATCAGAACGAAACGTTATTGGTGACCAGGTTCAGGAAATGCTGAAGAAGGGTGTTATTGGAGAGTCGTGTAGCTCGTGGGCAGCACCAGTCATCTTGGTTAAGAAAAATGATGGTGCCTGGTGATTCTGCGTTGATTACAGAAGACTCAACGCCGTGTCCAAAAAAGATGTATATCCGCTGCCTAGAATTGACGATGTTATTGACTGATTACACTCGGCTTCGTACTTTTCTTCAATAGACCTACAATCAGGATATTGGCAGATACCTATCCACCCTTCAGACAAGGAGAAGACCGCATTCGTGACGCCTGATGGACTGTACCAATTCAATGTGATGCCGTTTAGGCTTTGCAACGCCCCCGCAACTTTTGAAAGGTTTATTGACTCTGTCCCTCGTGGTCTTAAATGGGAGGTGTGCTTATGCTACCTGGATGAAGTCGTCATTTTTGGGCGTACCTTTGAAGAGCACAACGTCCGTTTAAGCCTTGTTTTAGACTGTGTCGGAAAGGCTGGCTTGATTTTGAACTCTAAGAAGTGCCGGTTTGGTGAACGACAAGCTTTAGTCCTCGGTCACCTAGTTGACAAAGATGGTGTCAGGCCGGATCCCCGCAAAATCGAAGCAGTCAGCACTTTCACACCACCCCAGACACTGAAGGAACTTCGCAGCTTCTTGGGCCTATGTTCCTACTTTCGCCGCTTTGTGCCCCGATTCGCGGACGTAGTACACCCACTGACGAGCTTGTTGCGAAAAGACAGCTCATTCGAATGAACACCTGATTGCGATGCCGCCTTTTCTGAACTGAAATTTCTACTAACATCTGAGCCTATTCTTCGTCATTTCGATTCTTCTGCTCCTACAGAAGTGCACAGTGACGCAAGTGGAATTGGCATCGGAGGTGTGCTTGTTCAGCGCCATGATAATGCAGAGCATGTTGTTGCTTATATGAGTCGATCTCTAAGCAAGGCTGAAATGAATTATACGGTGACAGAGCAAGAATGTTTAGTGGCTGTATTCGCCATTCAGAAGTTTCGATGTTACCTCTACGGTCGTCCATTCACGATTGTGACAGACCATCATTCATTATGTTGGCTTGTTACCCTCCGAGACCCTCCTGGCCGCCTTGCTCGATGGGCTTTACGCCTTCAAGAATTTGACTTCAGCATTTCGTACAGAAGTGGACGACGTCATTCGGACGCTGATTGCCTTTCTCGCCTACCTATGACCACGACGGAGGACAGTGCAGATACCCTTGACATCTGTTTTGCTCCGGTCTCTCACACGTTTTCAGACGCCAATATCTTCAAACGAGAACAATTGAATGATTTATCTTTAGACCCATTGTTCATTGACGCTCGGAATCTCAAAGGCAGTGTTCACTTTCACATTCGTGATGGACTGTTGTGCAAAACGAATTACTCAGCAACCGGCGCACGTTATTTACTGGTTGTACCTCAAAGACTTCGATGCGACGTTCTCCGTACGATGCACGATGATCCAACGTCAGGACACCTTGGGTTCATTCGCACCCTGCATCGAGTGCAGCAGCGTTTTTACTGGCCCCGAATGCGAGATTATACAAAACAATACGTCTGGAGCTGCGAAAATTGCCAGCGCTACAAACGACCTACCAGTGCACCGCACGGCCTTCTTCATCCTGTAGAACCTCCTACTACGCCTTTCGAGCAAGTGGGCATCGACCTATTTGGCCCGTTTCCGCGATCTTCGAACAACAACCGCTGGATAATAGTGTGCGTCGACCACCTTACCAGATACGCCGAAACGGCTGCGATACCATCTTCTACAGCTGATGGCGTCGCTGCCTTTTTGTTCCATTCCGTTGTTCTTTGCCATGGTCCACCTCAAGTAATTATTAGTGACCGTGGTCACCAATTCATCGCAGACGCTGTGGAAGAATTGCTTCGCCTCTGCACTTCACAGTTCAGACATTCGACACCATACCATCCCCAGACGCATGGTCTTGTAGAACGTACCAATCGAACTCTTACTAGCATGCTCGCAATGTATGTCACGTTCAATCACAAAAACTGGGATGAGACCTTACCATTTATTACTTATGCATACAGTATAGCAAAGCACGAAACCACGGACTTCACGCCCTTCTACTTGCTCTACGCTCGATCACCACGCAGCTAGCTTGATACAATCCTCCCATTTAAGCTCTATACCGGTGAGTCCGTGGCCGAAACATAGTGCCGGGCTGAAGAAGCCCGCCAAATTGCTCGCTTGCGAACACTGGCATCACAAGATCGCTCCAAGCAACAATACGATCAACGCCATGACGCCATTTCATACCGTAAAGGTGAATTCACGTGGTTGTGGACCCCCCCAACGAAAACCTGGTTTACGTCAGAAGTTTTTACCGCAGTACACAGGCCCCTACGGCATTGTAGATAGCTTGACTCACTTGACGTACGTTGTGGCACGCTTGACGACACCTTCTCGTCGGTCAAATCGAACGCAGTTAGTGCACGTGGCTCGCCTCAAAAAGTTTCATCCCTCCAGTTTCATCCCAGCGGGCTTCGTCTGTGAACGGGGGATTGCTACGGTATGAGCCGGGCTGTAGTATGTGCCGGGAAGGTAGAAGAGGAAGACGACGTTGTCTGGTGCGGCCTGAGGACTCCATCTTTACCGCGACTGCCGAACTTCATCCTCACCCTGTAAATAAATCCACCTATCCTTTAATTCAACCGTAGCAATATGTAAAACAGCGCTATGAATCGGTAATAATGAGAAGTGCGCTGGAATACAATCATTCTGAGTTCTTGCATAAACAAGTGTGTTAATATATCTAGTGTGTTGAGAATGTCCACACTTCTTACAAAACACGATATGTTTCTGATATCGGGGCAACTTATACGATAACAAGTGGCGATTCAATATAACGCCGTCTAGTGCTCGAAACTGCGTGAAAATGGTTTGTTTATTACAAAGTCTCGGCAACAAGTGCCGTGGACCGAAAGGTCAAGGGTTAAACTCCCGATGATGGAACTTTTTTCTTCTGATCGCGCGTATTTTTTCGTCACTTCCGTGACAGAAATCCGTCGTTGAAGCATTGGTGGACCCTGGGATATAACACGTGCTAAAAAAAGACTTCACCTAGTCAGTCGAATCGCCTCAGATTTTTGCCGAACACTATTTGAGTTTATATCGTCCTTTTGGAAAAGCAGCCTTTCTACAAGGTGCGCCAGTATTGCCGATAAGCTAGGTTTTGAGGCGTACGTGCAGGGAGGCTACTCGTCAAGGCACACTTCCTATTTTAACCGGTGTGCCGATACTGCGGAAAAGCTAGCTATCAAGGAGTTTGTATAGTTGGTGCTATGGAGACATGAACATGTGACTTGATGTCACCGAAAGTAGTGCATTAGTTTTGCTTTCCTTATTTGACAGTCGTCGCAATGTTGCAACAGCTTGCAGATCAACCAATCGATTCCAGCTCTGCAGATCTCAATGGCATCGCACATCAGCCGTATTCTTTATTGATTATTGTCAGGGATGCCTTTACTCCGTCGTTACACTGCGTCCAGCGCCACACTTCTATGAGTATTATGCTCACTAGCAAATTCAGACAATGTGTACCGAAATATGATACCTCTGAAAACGGCCAGTAGAGGAAAGTGTTTCTAATTTCATTCGACGTCATCTGCAGCGTAAACAATCGTGCAACTTGAGACGCGAATAAACGGCGCAGGTCCCCTGCTCGAGGCCATGGAGTCGCGCTTCCCAGGCTGTCACCTGCGCCGGAGGCAAGCCGGAGCGCTGCTCCGCTTCCACGTTCCGGCGCGGCCATGGCACGAGCTTTTCATCGGCATAAAAGAGCTGCGTGCCGAGGAGCTCATCCACGAGTACCTGGTCAGCGACGTGAGCCTCGCCGAGGTCTTCCGGCAGTTCACGAAGCACAAGCGGACGCCCGCACCCACGCCAGCATCTACGCCCACGATTTCACCCGCATTCACTCTCCCACACGCGCCCACGTCGTCGCAGTGTCCCAGTCCGGCCAAGGTCTAGGATGGTGCCTCGCCGACGATGCATGCCACATGTTTGCCTCGGAGTAGATGCAGTGGCCGTGTGGCGAGGCTCGCGCTTCAACGGGCGCATCATTATCGAACGATTGATTGCTAGTTTTTAAGCTGTTTTGATCCGAGAAATACAAGCATAAATTATTTGCGTAAAACTACGTGTTTTGTCCTCCGCAAGTGTCAAGCGAGATGCGTCGAGAAAGAGTGGCCTGCACGCGTCGGTGAATCAATTGTTCTGGCCATTTTGTTTATTCGTACGTAGCTACTTTGTCATGTTTCGCGTATACTGCCAGCCTGACTGCTGCGGGCAGGTAGTCAAGTTGACGAGGAACGTCGTGTGAAAAGCTTCATGTGGGAAAAGTGTCAATTTCCGTGCTGCGGTAACTGTAGTCAGTTGGCGTGACAAGAGTCGTCACACGATAGTCGACAGGTGGTCTGCTCTAAAACTACATATGGACCGATTAATCGAGGCTGCAACTTGTCGCACAGACCAGGTGTGTGAATTAAGGTCAATATCAGCACCTCCTCACCCGGTCTGAATGATACCACACGATCAGAGGTGCCGTAAACGGCCTTCCTTGCTTGTTGCGTAGCTTCCGCGTTCATATGAGCGTGCTGGAGGCACTGAGCAAGGCGAGAAATATGCCCCGCCATGGTGGTCTAGTGGCTAAGGTACTCGTCGGCTGACCCGCAGGTCGCGGGATCAAATCCCAGCTGTGGCGGCTGCATTTCCGATGGAGGCGGAAATGTTGTATGCCCGTGTACTCAGATTTGGGTGCACGTTAAAGCACCCCAGGTGGTCAAAATTTGCGGAGCCCTCAACTACGGCGTCTCTCATAATCATATGGTGGTTTTGGGACGTTAAACCCCACAAATCAATCAATCAATCAATGAAGACGAGAAATATATTATCCGCAAGAAGACGGTGATTGAGGGACATTGCTGGTGAAGATCAACCACTAATTCGCGCTTTTGCTTGCTTCTGGACGTGGCACTGGTCTCCCAGTGGCGTTCGATCTGGTTAGGCGGTTCTCAGTGCTGGTTGAGTGGCTAAGTACTGGATAGTTTTTTTTGCCTAGTATTTGGTGTCTTTTTCATTATTTCATGCAGGATCATTTTTGTTTTCTTGATCTAGTCTTGAGGCTGTACGGATACGATGAATTCTCCGGGTCAGGATCGTTTCTTGTGGACGGCCTCGCTACACAAATATGACTCACCTCTTGACTTGTTTCTCCGCAGTGGCGTGAGCAATAATCCCGTCGCTCTGGTACTTTTGGGTGGAAATTTCTATAAGCTTAACAACCCTAAGGCGACATAAGAACATCTCCATGCCGTGACCCCAAACTACCAGAGCATAACCGACGTACGGCAGTTTGGTAGCGGTGGCATTGTGGCATTGCTGATCTGGTCGAACACCAGATCAGCAATGTGTAAAGGATCTTCTTAAGTGCTCTTCCTTTGCTTCGATCCCGGTAAGTGCGTATATACCGCAACATCTCGCATGCACTAAAGGCATCGTGCGTCGGGATGACGCACAACTAAATCCTGCGGAGACGCTCAAGAAGCTGTCTGTGGCAGGTGTGGTTGCATTTTACCGGTGCAATTGACTGGTTGACAAGAAACGACATCCCACAAGGTCAGTGATTGCGACTTTTGCAGGTACGTCGTGCCCTTCAAAAATTAGAGCATAGCCATTAGTATTTAGAGTAGATCAGTCAGCATCCCACCCATTGAAATGACAGAACTGCGGGAGGTTTGGACATAGCTTTCGTGGCTGCAAATCGGATGGTTGATGTCGTAGATGTGATGAACGCCACTCAAATCCAGATTGTAAGGCCCAAGATGACTTGTGTTGCTTGTGTGGTGGACATCATGCAGCCGATTTCGCAGAGTATCCAATGCGCCATTAAGAAGTACAAATTCTAGAAATCCTAGACAAAAGGAGATTGCAGCTGTTAAAGAGAGAGCCCATGGCTATGCTGGCTTTACAGCACGTCATTCATGTCGGGATACTTATATCGTGCAAGCAGTTGAGGTGCGGTAGAAAGAGCTATGGCTACAGTTATTGACCAATTGGTAGCTAGCATCTCCGAATGCATAGTACAAGTTTTCAGTAATCAAATTACTAAGCTGTTGATTCCAACTGCTTTAGGTAATTCTGAGCCCAATAAAATACCGACTGTCAGTGATGCTACTGCATTATGTGATGAAAAGGTGAATAACGCAGATAACATTCAGGGCTCCTCAGAGTGCATGACAAACATTGAACAAGAACAAGTGTTAGACCTAAATATGTGTACTGATGTCGAGTTTGACGCTCGGGCACAGAAACACAGCCGGTCCCCGCTGAACCATGAGGTTTCAAGTTCCCTTCCGTCAAATCCCAAAAAGACTCCGTCTAGTAAAATACTTAGAGAAAGTATTTTGAGAAAGTTATCTCCGAAACAATTCTTACACCAAAATAGCGTCCCTGAGAGTTCTGAAGTGGAATTGTCGTTCTCTATTTGCAGCTCTTATTGATTTAAATTTCCTGTGTGATAAACTAAATCCTAATTTAATCTTACATAAAGAATCTTGGATTGCTCCTGATACTAATATTCATTTTAGGAATTACTGTTTGTTCAGACTAGACCGCCCTACGAGAGGTGGCGGAGTAGTGACAATGATTTCGAACAAACTTTGCCACAAAGCCAAACTGATGGTAAAGTTTCTCTCCCTGGCATACGAAATATTAGTTGTAGTCCTAACTCTCCAGACCGGGCAGGTTATGTCAGTAGTAAATGCTTACTTTCCTTCAGGCGTACATGACCGTACATGACACTCGACATTAGATGCTTAATAAGCACGTGTGGAGGAAATATTTTACTAGCAGGTGATTTCAACTCCCACCATATTACATGGGGAGTAGTGAGAGTGAGTGAGAATTTGTTAGAAGGCAGAGAGGTCGGGCTGAGCTAGTTCGCTCTAGCCTGCTACTCTACACAGGGGACAAGGGAAAGGGGAAGGAAAGAGGGATGAAAGGTCATGATGGGGACAAGAAGAGGTGGTGCGTATGTACAGTAGCCACTTAGCGTAGTACCCTACAGTCTAGTTTCTAGTCCAGTGGTTTTTATAAAGTCTAGAATAGCCTTTGTAGCAGTTTTTGACACTGTTTGGTCGTTCATTGCTGACAATATGTGGCTTTCACTTATTGGTGTTCGTCCAATGCTTGCCAACGTTGCGGTTAGCCTTTTTCTTTGCGCCACGTATAATGCACAGTCACAAAATATGTGAGCTATCGTTTCGCGCACTTGGCAGCGTTCAGAATTTGGGCTGTCCGCACGGCCGATTATGTGGGTGTATGACTAAGAAATCTTAGCGCCACAGAACGGAAACAAAAGAAAGAAACGTAGACAACACGAGCGCTAACTTCAAACCAAGTTTATTAGGAAACACACATGAATATATACGAACTCAAATCACAGAAATCTCCCGCCTACTTTTTACACATATATTGTTATACAACGTCATACAAAAACAAAAAATGTAATATCAGGAAATAAACAGGTAAACGCGCATGTGTAAATGGAACCAAGAAAACTTAGAAAAAAGCTTAACAGCCCCCCGAAAAACCCTACAAACGAAAAATGTGACACCAACTGCGCATGCTTACCTCGGTGAAACTATGAAAACGTGCTCATTAGGAATGAAAATTCTTTATCGTGAAGGAGTACAGACGGATGACTCACGCACTTCTCGCCGCGTTTTCGGATGAAGCAGGCCTCAACTAATTCTCGGGTTAACTGCTCTCTGTGACGGAATAGCACAGCTGTTTGATCGAACATTGGAGTACAGCCACACTTTTACGTGGGCCAATCTGGGCGGTGTCTCAATATCCGTCTACGCGAGCACCACAGCTCTTTGAAAGGCACACCGACATCCCACTTGGCATTACATTGCCGTCAGTGTGGCTGTACTCCAATGTTCGATCAAACAGCTGTGCTATTCCGTCACAGAGAGCAGTTAACCCGAGAATTAGTTGAGGCCTGCTTCATCCGAAAACGCGGCGAGAAGTGCGTGAGTCATCCGTCTGTACTCCTTCACGATAAAGAATTTTCATTCCTAATGAGCACGTTTTCATAGTTTCACCGAGGTAAGCATGCGCAGTTGGTGTCACATTTTTCGTTTGTAGGGTTTTTCGGGGGGCTGTTAAGCTTTTTTCTAAGTTTTCTTGGTTCCATTTACACATGCGCGTTTACCTGTTTATTTCCTGATATTACATTTTTTGTTTTTGTATGACGTTGTATAACAATATATGTGTAAAAAGTAGGCGGGAGATTTCTGTGATTTGAGTTCGTATATATTCATGTGTGTTTCCTAATAAACTTGGTTTGAAGTTAGCGCTCGTGTTGTCTACGTTTCTTTCTTTTGTTTCCGTTCTGTGGCGCTAAGATTTCTTAGTCATGCATCGTTACCAACCTGCCCAACTCGCCGCACTTATGTGGGTGTAGTGGCGAGTGGAGGCGATGCCCAGGCGAATTCAGTGCAGTATATCAGCATGTCTTCGGCTGATTTTATCTGGAAGACGAAAAGTCATACCGGGGTCTGTTTCCCGCAGGCGCTTGTTCCAGTGATCTGGTAGCGACCAGTAAGTGGCAGCGCATTCACGCATGAGTGATCTCAACAATGTGTTGACGTCACCTCGCGAGTAGGGCACTTTGACGTACATAGGAGCGTTGTATATTGCCGCTCTTGCTTCGCTATCGGCTGTTTCGTTGCCAACCAGGCCGCAGTGTCCAGGAATCCATTGAAGTGTAATCAAGTGACCACTCCTGTGTGTTACGTCAAATGCTTGGATGATTCCTAACGTTAACTCGTAAAATTGGCCTCTTCTTGAGTAAGAATGAATAGCTTGAAGCGCTGATTTTGAATCAGACAGAATCGTCCACTTAAAAACTGATACATGTGGCAGCCGGCTGTGGCATTGGGCCCAAGATAATCGTTTTTCATGTCAGAATTCGGGAAGCCCAACGTACGTATGCAGTCATACTTCTTCAGCGCTAGATTTAACTTTTACGAGTTGCAACCTTAATGTTTCATCTTGGTCAGTCGTTGATTGCGCAACAAACAGCGACCACTTACCGATAACTTTCAAAATAGAAATTCAGATAGCCTCATCAATCTCTATTACTCGGACGCATATGCACTACTCAACATTTAAGGATTCCTTTCTTTCTTCACTGTCTGCTTTTTCAGATAATAGCACGATGCAAAAGGCTCGGAGCTTATATTCTTTGTTAAAGAATTCCCGTGAGAAATTTGAATTCATCGTGTCGTCAGCTAATCATAACTCAAATTCTCCTTGGTGGAATGACAATTGTTCGAGGGACTATAGACGCAGGAAGGCAGCATACAAAAAGTTTTCGTACAATCAGTGCCCTCGAAATTGGAAAGACTACCAGTTCATTGCACGTTCTTTTAAACGTACCGTTGCCAAGTCAAAAGAAGATTATGAAAGGTGGAAGTTTGATTATCTTTCTAAATTCAAGAATAAAGTGTTATTTGGAATCCTCCTAAAAATAAAATGATTCCGCAATTAATAAATGCAGACTCTATCATTTTGTCGGCCGAAGAAATAAAAGCTACGTTAGAAGGGATTTGTAGGGAATTGGGGCAACGTTTTTCCAGCCAACTATCACCACCTCCTTCACATGCGCTAAAGGACGAGGACTTCACAGAAGTTTCCAGGTATGAAATGTCGCAGGTGTTAGTGAACTTACCACCAGCGGCTCCGGGCCCTGACGGAGTTACCTCGTTCATGTTGAAAATGATGCATAAAGAGTGCAAAGAATACCTATTGGATATAATCAACTATTCTATAAGTACGTCACGGCTCCCATTGGAGTGGAAAATAGCGAAGGCAATGCCAATACTGAAAGTTCCGGGTAAAGGATACGTTTTAGATAACATTAAACCCATTGCGTTAACCTCAAACTTTGTAAAAGTAATTAAGAAAATTTTAAACATTCAAATAACAGATTTCATCAATGAGAGAGAAATTCTGAATCCATCCCAAATTGGCTTCAGATCCGGATGCTCCATATGGCAGGCCCTTATAGACCTTGAAAGTTGCATAAAATCAGCTAAGCGTGAAGGAAAATATTCTGCGCTCGTAACTCTCGATATAGCAAAAGCGTACGACAGCGTTGAGCATATAGTGTTAATCAACCAGCTGCACAACCTTAACTTCCCAAACTATATACAGTCATTGATAGCAGAATGTTTGCGCAATAGAACGTTTTATTGTTACAAAAACGGCATCTCGTCTTCTAAATATGTGCAAACAAGAGGTGTCCCGCAAGGGGCCGTCCTTTCTCCAGTATTGTTCAATATATTGATGAGCTCTGTACCACGGCACCAGGACGTCCACACTTATCTGTATGCGGACGACATCGCATTTTTTTCAGCAGCAGAGGACATTCATAAGCTATTTCAAATATTGCAGACATACCTATGTGCCGTAAAAATGTGGCTTCATAGCTTACATCTGTATTTAAGTGTCAAGCAATGTTCTGTTTTGACATTTCCACTCAAAGACCCTTTTCACATTTCGCTCTCCTATCACCAGGATCCTATCCCTCAAGTAGTGAATGTGAAATGTCTGAGGGTGATCTATGACCAATCAATGTCTTGGAAGACACACATTGAGTACATTGCAGCAAAGAGAAGTCGTGCGGTGGGAATATTAAGCAAAGTTACTAATAGTCGGTTAGGCATGCGGAGAAATACTTTTATATCACTGTTTTGTATGTATATTCGCCCGGTGCTTGAGCTTGGGTGCGTGCGATACGCGGGGGCACCTGCCTACAAGATACAACCTCTGGTAGTCATAGAGAGACAAGCCTTGAGACTATGCTTAGGTGTCCCTAAGTTTGGGTCCATGAAGATCTTGTATCTTGAAGCGAGGCTTCCCTGACTTGCGACCCGTCTTCAATTGTTAGCTACACAGGCATTTTTTAGGCCCTATGAATCGCCGGTAAGGCGCTTACAAACAGTTTTTATTGACCGTCCTGACTTGTTTTTTTTTTTTTGACAATACTGGTCGATATTTTGTATACCCCAAATTCTGGTTATACAGCGGTTTCTAGATGATTCAGATGTTCAAATTAATGCTGTTCGTTTAATCAGCACCATTAACAATGCTATAAAATTACAGTTTCTTGATATGTTTCCGAAAAATTCAAAATTGATGCCGCTCAGTTTTTTAGAAGCTATATTAAGAGATCACCTGGCACATACGCCGATACAAGCAGTCATAGCAACTGTTGTGTCACAAAGAGAAGAAAAATGTGTAATTGGTATTTTTTCTACTGTCCTAGACTGCACCTTTTCGCTTCACCTTCCAGATTTTGTGCCCATATTTGAAGCATAATTTTTTGCCATAATTCTAGCTCTCAGTAACATAACTGCTTCAGTACGGTAAACGATAATTTTAACGGATTCACTATCAGTATGTGCCTCCCTTGCTGCAGATGAGAACTCGCATGCTCAAAGTGCTTACAAAGCATAAGTTCCCTTGTTTCTCAATCTGATCAAATTGGTCTGGGTTCCAGGACATAAGGGTATTTTTATGAATGAAATGGCAGATGTGCTGGCCAAGTCATCTTTAAATGGGCCTGTTGTTGAGCTATTACTGGCATCGAAATTCTTGATGGGCGCTAGACTAAGAAGGTAACTACCGTTAGAGTAATTTTCTACACCTTCACTAACAGCCACACTAGACTTCAAGCACTTGTTAGACCATTAGAATAGTAAAATGTGTCAAACGCGGGGAACGGAAGTCGCACTCACTAGACTGTCTTGTGAAATTCCACAGCTAAAATTGTACTTACACAGAGCTGGTCTGGCAGCCTCCCCTTAATGTCCTGTTTGTGAAGTAAATGAGTCAACTGAACGTTACCTCATTTATTGTAATAGATTCTCTGCCTTACGTAAAAACTCTCTAAGTGCTGTTTGCCACCTTCTCGGAATAGATTTAAAGCTCAAATTTTGTTTTCTTTCGGGGCTTTGTCTCTCGACCACAGCGACGGGAAGATCATTGACGCATTGCAGGAGTTCGACAAAAGTTCAAAGAGGTTTAAGTGTTGAAATCATTCTTCGGTAAATTTTGAAATTTCCAAATTTATATTAAATCAAACACGACACTTTATTGCATTACACTACAGATTATTTACATTCCAACAATCAAATTCGTCTTGTTGCATCTTTATTTTATTTCTCATACATAGATTAGTTTTAACCTGTTGATAAGAAAGAAATTTATGAAAACTATTCGGTGCTTGGCCAATCCCCCAGCGTGGGTATGCGCCACAACGTCAAGGATCTTGACTTCAAGAAGGAAACGTTGATAAAGAAAGTAGGTGAACATCCGTAAACGAGATATAACGGTGAGTAGCCGGCTGTGCGCTGAACAGCGTTGTTGTAGGCGAAAGTGACGAAAAGTAGACGTTTATCCCAGTTTCTGTAATCCGGTTGAATGTACACGGCGATCATGTCAGTATGGGTTCGATGAAATCTCTCGGTCATACCGTTTGTTTCATCAAGGTAGCAGAGACACGTCTTCATTTTCAGACCACGCAGGACGGTGTCGATTATGCGTTCAGACGTCGCGGGCGCATGGCAGAGCCCGAAAGCCATCACGTTAAATTTGTATAGGCCATCGGGGGTTGCAAATGCCGTTTTTTCTTTGTCATCGTTGTGCATGGGAATTCGCCAATATCCCGAACGCAAATCAAGGCTTCAAAAATATTCGGCGCCTTGAAGTGAATCAAGGGCGTCGTCGATGCGTGGCATGGGGTATACGTCCTGGCGTGTGATCTTGTTAAGTGCCCGGTAATCGACGCAAAAGCGCATGGAGCCATCTTTTTTTTCATACCAAAACAACAGGGGATGACCAAGGGCTAGCTAACAGACGAATTATTTCTCGTTAGAGCATGTCAGCGACGTTCTCTTCGATGATTTTTCGCTCAGCGAGATGATGATGATGAAAACCATTTATTATAAAAGAGAGAGGTACGGGGCCAAAGCATGACCCCCCTACATGGTCGGCGTCCTTAGTCCGGCACACCGCATGACGAGGCCCCTACTCACGCCCGTCTCACCAGAGCCCGTTGAGACTCTAGTGATCAGGGCAGTCTCCCATGCCTCTCGGGAAGGGGTAGGGGAAAGGGGTAGGTGGGGATTTTTCAGACATGCCCACACCATGTGGAAGATATCACACGTTTCCCCACAGTGTGGGCACCGCCCATCCGTGTTCGCATCGAAATGTTTTAGGATTGCAGGACAGAGTAGAGTACCTGTCTGCAGGCGCCTTGGAGTTCGCTCTTCCACCTTACTCAGCCCCTTTGCAGGAGCCGGGTAAAGGCAGTGAGTGTCGCGATAATAGGTCAGAATTTCTTTGAACCGCAGAAGCGGTGTATTGGCCTCCGAGCCAAAGTGAGGAGCCCGGTGGGTAAGCGCTCGGGTGGCCGCGTCAGCGGCCTCATTACCTCGTAAGACCCGATGGCCAGGAGCCCATACGATGCGTTTCGGGGCTGGATCAGCGAGAGCCCGTTTTAGAATTCGGCTGGCTAGGGGGGATATCTCTCCTACCAAGTAATGAGCACATGCTTTCCGGGAGTCTGTGATGATAACTTTCGAGCTGGGGTCCGCAGCAGCAAGCGCTATCGCGACTTCCTCAGCGCGCTCTGGATTTTGTGCTCGGAACGAAAGCCCATTGACATGCTTTTCCCGGTGAACTACAGAGGCCGTGTAAAATCCTGTGGGCGAAGGCCCTGCTATATCTACGTAGAATACGCCAGGTTGGGAGCCGTGTTGCCTCTCGAGCGTCTGAGCCCGCGCCTGTCTTCTGCTTTCATGCGTGTGCTTATCCATGTTACTGGGATGTGGAGAGACCGAGAGCATATGCCGCCACAGTTCCGGAATACGCTCCACCTCTTCTGCAGTGCAAGTGTGCTGTATATGTAAGCGGTTTAGCAGGCGGCGCCCGGGAGCCGTCTGCACGAGCCGCGTATATTGATTCATAAGGTGGGCCTCCCGCAACTCCTGGTAGGAGTTGAGCACACCTAACGCCCTCAGTTTGGCGTTGGAAGTGGCCACCGGGAGATCCACAGCTCGTTTAGTAGCCTTACGAATGATGGCATCTATTCTTTCGTCTTCTTGCTTGTTAGTGCGAAGGTACGGGGCGGCGTAGAGGATCCGGCTAGTCGCGAAGGCATGGGCGAGCCGAAGCGCGTCCCTGCCCCGCAGACCACCCCGCTTGTTGGAAACGCGGTGGATCATGCGCCCTACCTGTTCGCCTATTCTCTGGAGGTTCGCTATAGTGGAGTCCAGTCTGAGTCTGTGGTCAATGAACAGGCCCAGAATCCGGAGCTCCTCCACCTCTCTGACGGGAACACCAGACAGGGAGATGTGTATAGCTGACTTATCTCTTGGCTTCGCTCTAACGTGCAGAAGCTCTGATTTGTTTGGAGCACATTGGAGTCCACAATCGTTGGCGTACACCTCGACTATAAATGCGGCCTGCTGAAGGCGTTCCTGAATTTCACCAAGGCTCCTTTCAGTGGTCCAGATTGTAATATCATCGGCATATACTGCGTGTTGTGTGCCTTCCACCCTGGCCAATACGCTTGGAAGGCGCATCATAGCAATGTTGAAAAGGAGCGGTGATAACACTGATCCCTGTGGGGTACCCCGTGTTCCCACTCAGCGAGAGAGACGCGGTACGGGTAGCGATGCACAAAGAATATTCACTCGGTGTGAAAGCGATGCGCTGCAGTGGAAATGAGATAACGTTTAGTTGTCTCATTTACTTCACAAAAGGAACAGTTAGGAGAACCAGCAAGACAAGCTCTCTTTGCTGTGCTTTGCTATCCTAGATACATGGCACGTAGGCACTCTGAGGGATTGGTCAAGAATGCAACGTAGAGACTGTTAAAAATTATTTCAGGTAAGCTATGAAATTTAAAACCAAAAATGAAGAAATGAAATTGCAATTATACGTAAAATATTTAATTTAACTACAAGTATTATGCTTTTGAGTCTGTATTCCACACTGCCGTGATAACCTGAAGAGAATAATTTTGAAAACTTAAATTTTAACATGTGGAAAAGACGAAGCATTTTAAATACCAGATTCAAATCGTACTCGTTGAGTATTTTTGTTGAAATGACACACGGCATCAAAGGCATATTTGTGTCAGTATTCCAAGCCTGAGGCATCGAAGCTTAGATATTTTTCTCCGACAAGGTCAGGCCTATTTTTGTAAAAGGAGTAATTAGAAATCGAGTTCTGATACGAGACTATCTTGAACATGACAAAAAGTAATGTGTGATATTTTTCAGTTCTCCACGGAATTGGCAGAGGGCAGACCAGCTTTGTGTAAATACAAAAAAAGAAAAAAAAGAGGATAGGAAACCGCGTGCATCTGTTCGGTGCTCTCGTGGGGAAGAAGACGAAGACATCTGTCGTGCATGACGCGTGTGACAACGCGCTATACTGTGCCTCGCGAGAGAACGACCTGCCGGTCTGGATCATCCGCTCTGTACTCGACCTGGTCTCCTCACCTGGACCCTCACTCAAGGAAAAGCGGCATGGCGTCCACGATGTGAGTAGCGGACAAAGAACTGTTATGGTGCCCTCGACACCTTGTTACAAGCGCCGGTTGTAAATATCATCTTGTGGGGCAAATCATTGATACGTTGGATGACACGTAGTCCAAACTGCTTCCTTGCGCGTCTTGGCAACATGCACCCGAACACCATGTTCAGTCGAAAGAGGGTGCCGTGGCCGTGTTTGCCAATGGAGTGAGCTGCTATAGACGCACCATCGATACCACACTGATAAAGAGCAGCTGACTCGATCATGCTGTCAGGGCTTATTGTTGCTGATCGCAAAGCAAATATACTTTTAGGACTGATTGATTGATATGTGGGGTTTAACGTCCCAAAACCAGCGTATGATTATGAGAGATGCCGTAGTGGAGATCTGGAAATTTCGACCACCTGGGATTCTTTAACGTGCATTGAATCTGAACACACGGGCCTACAACATTTCTGCCTTCACCGGAAATGCAGCCGCCGCAGCCGGGATTCAATCTCGCGACCTGCGGGTCAGCGGCCGAGTACCTTAGCCACTAGGCCACCACGGCGGGGGACCTTTAAGACTGCATTGAGGGATGTATATGAATGCAAGAAATTGCTGTTCTTGCACACCGACCTTAAAGAACTCTTCCATTTATGAACCACCACAAATGTTCAACGTGCGCGACAACCGCTTCCCTGAGCGACCACCGTTCCCTCCCCCCAATGTTGCCTGTTCAGGTTTCACTAACATAAGGGGTAGAATAAAAATAATTGGTTTAGGGTATAGATAACAAAAAGCGGTGATAACTGTTCAGGAGACTGGTGTTATAATACAATCCCGCCAAGCCATTGAGGACAGATTAGTCATTTTTGGCAGACTGCATACGTTCGAAGCCACAGCTCTACAATCGTTACACTGATGATCGCTGGAGTAGCAAGCCTTACGTGGGAACTCACTTGGTATTACCTGAGAGCTCTAATATATCCCCTTCAGATGCGAATGCAAGTGCGTCAAATGTTCATGGCATGATTTTAAGGTACTCAATATTATATTCGACAAAATAAAATGCAGGAATGTATTGTGTTGCGTAAGTTTAAGTAATTATAGCTATTAGCGTGTAATTAGACATATAGTTATTATCTAATCAGCCATCATCATGTTTTTTGTAAAGAGTAAATTTTAGGTTCAAGTGCAATTGAACCAAAATTCAAGCGAAGCAAAATACTGATGCTATGGGTTCCGAGCACGTCAACTAGTCGTCGAACAAGCTAGTGTCGCCAGCAAAGTGATCATCTGCAGCATAACGCAGCACAACAAAAGCTAAGTACCGGTATGTGTCTATTCGGTATGCCTGAACGAGTGTGCATACCGCGTTTCAAGCCATTTCAATAGACACACGGTGCGAGACGTGCCTCTAAACTTTATTTGTATGACTGTGTGTGTGTAGAGAGAAAGTTAATAACAATTTAGAGTACGATGTATTCTCTACAGAAGAGCAAAAAGCCGTCCTGGGGGCCCTACAAGGTACTACGTTCCTATACACGCTGTCACTGAAGAAGATATAGCACTTTAACCAGATACCAGTTGTTCAAAAAGCACTTTGTCTTTCTTCATGACTAAGTTGTGTCCGGGTAAATTGTATTTTTTCTGGCTTTATTTCCTTCAGTAAAACACTGCCTGTCGCGCAAGGCTGTGCAGGAGTGAAAGGACAGCAAAATATTGACCTTTAATTGATTGTAGATACCATACTGAGCTGACATTACTGAAGCGCATTAGAGAGCATGTCATTCTTGGACACAAAACCCTGATAGAAAGCATTGTACTAGTCGGGGTCGCAAGTAACAACAGTGATACTTGCCATTTATCTCGTATCGGCTTTTCTATGCAGGGTCATGCGCTGGCGGCAGCTACGCCTGCTGCTCTGGAAGAGCGTCTACCTGTACAGACTTCGGCGCAACTGGGCCATCACGGCACTGGAGGTGCTGACGCCGCTGCTGCTGACGGTGGTGCAGAACTATCTGCGCTGCAACAGTTACAACGTAGGCGACACGCCACTGCCCATACCCACCATTGGCACCACGTTCGCTGGCAGCGACAATGACGCGCCCAGCGTGATAAGGCCTTTGATCAACTTCCCTTCTTCTCTTGGCTTCGTTCCGGCGCCAGGCACGTGTGCAACTTAACTGCGCAGTTTTAGCTCTGTATGCTGTTTATTCTGCCCTCAATTCCGACACGTATATGCTCATACCGAAACTTTTATGCCACAACGGTCGTTACGCTTATTTCAGAACTTTTAATACTACTACGACAAGCAGCATTCTCACGTGATGCTTTTTACTAACACTGCAAACATACGTGCCGATTTGGTGTGGAGAGGCTGCAAACTAGTGTTGGTATTTTGCCCGGAAACATGAGGCATGCCATAGAGGAGGTCTCTGGACTGACATTGACTGCCTGGAGTAAAGCTTTTGTTTTAGGCAAGTTGGTGCCATCTTGAACACATCCTTAGGTTGCGCAAAAAAACAGACGAAGGAAGCAGAACAGGACGGGCGCACGTCGTGTTCACTTTCGCGCAACCCAAATTGGTGTTCAAGGCTGCCTGGAGTCCTTGCAAGAGCACTTAAAGCTGTGAACATGCGTGCCTTCTTTTAATTACTACTACTTTTAATTACTACTACAACATGCAGTATTTTCACGTGATGCTTTTTACTATCACTGCAAGCATACGCGCCCATTCGGTGTGGAGAGGCAGCAAACTAGTGTTGGTATTTGGCCCGGAAACTTGAGGAGTGCCGTAGAGGAGGTCTCCGGACGGACGTTGACTGGCTGGAGTAAAGCTTTTGTTTGGGCAAGTTGGTGCCATCTTGAGCACATATTTAGGTTGCGCGAAAAAAGCACGGACGTAAGAAAGAGAACAGGACGGGCCCCCGTCCTGTTCACTTTCCTTTCCTGTCTGGAGTCCTCGCAAGAGCACCTAAAGCTGTGAACATGCATGCCTTCTTGCATTTCGCCTGCATCAAAATGCTACCGCGAGTGAACCCATGATTATACCTCTATGTCAAAGCAACTTCGCTACGTCGTGAGGTAAGGAGTCATACTTAGTGGCGTTAAGATGCCTGACTTTCCCAGGATAACAATAGTGGGGTGCGCGGGCTGTGGGCGTAAGAGTTCGTGAAGCCGATACTTCGAATTCCGTTCGATCATTGGGTACAGTTCACAAGCCGGCCATGGCGAATGCTGTGCTAGTTGGCCGTTTTCGAGCTTTATCTAACGTCGCGACACCACCCGAACTAAGTACTTGGGGAATGGAATGTGCTACTTCATCGACGTCACCAACAGGCAACGTTACCGGTGAGGAAGTTCTGCGCCAGGCCTTCCCCTCCGTCAAGCTGGAGTCATTCCCCAGCGAGGCTGAGATGGTGGCCAAGCTGTCCGTACGCACGAACGCGGTGGGCCTCGCCAACAACTACGGCATCGTGTTCGAACGGGCCGAGCAAGGCGAGCTCAGTTACACGCTGCGATTTCCATCGTGGCAGGAATTCTACACCAGGCAGACATTCGTGGGCAACGCCCGGAAACAGCCACCTTTTTGGATGAACGGCAAGTTTTGTTCTCTGGTTGCGGGCACTTCCAAGCGTGTTTCGCTTTTGCATACTATACATATCTCGTAACGACACCTCGTATGCGATCAATAAGCAGATAAAACGGCTTAGCATTTGTCAATTAAGACGATCTTTACGTCATATAATCGAAGTAAACAGAAAATATCTCATGGATATTATCTCAGGGGACACATTGCAACTCGTGGTTCCTGAAGTGGACACGAAAAGCAGAAAAGTAAATCTGAAAATAATATGCACAAAACTAAAATAATTTGCCAATGTCTCGGCAAAAAACAGCGCTTTGCGATGGGTGCCGAGACGCTGGAAGTTGAAAAAGAAAAATTCGGCAGATTACACGTACCTGGGAATCGACGTTATATGAAGAGTGCGGAGGGAACGTGCTCTGTTGCAATTTTTTTGAATTAGCAACACGTCATGAAATGACGCTAAATAAATGTATAAATGTTGCACGTACATGTTTATATAACCGGTTGTTTGCACTTGCACAACGATGTCAACTGCGACATGCGTATTAGCAACACCACAAGCTAATATGAAGCGCTGATGCTCGCGAATGTGCTGGCCCTGGACACTGCTACGTAAATCAACTTCAGCGCATGACACCTAACCACAATTGACGTTAACCCGACGTGACGGCTACATCAAATTAGTACATATGTAATGTTTATAAAATTGTTCAGGCAGCACTGCAACCACCATTGACGTTCCACGACGATTAGCATCTATTCGAAAAGTAGTTGCGAGACTTGGCGTAGCTCTGTGGTAGAACGCTAGACTGCCACGCAGAATGCGGGGTTCGATTCCTGTTGGTACCCAGAAATTTATTATTTGTATTCGTCGGGGGGTCAATGCAGCCTATGTCAGGTTTTGTTTTACACGAACATTTCTTTCATGCTTTCGTTGGGTTTAGGCTACCGATGTCCGATATTGCTTAACGTTCACGCGTTAAAATTGTCCATGTGTGTTCTCGTCGTTCCTGAGTAGACACTAAGTGTCAATCACCTGTGGCACACACCCTCAGGTAGGTACGTGCCACTGTCTGGCGAGAACTGTTTGGCGACGTACGCGACGGGATCGTGACATTATTCATGTCTTGACCAGAGCATCATATTCACCAGACCATCTTAGCCTTCCATGCTAATTTGGTTCACGCCAAGTTAAGGTGATGACCACCAAAGCGCCCAAACGTAAGTGGGTAAATATATAGATAGAAAGATTCGCTCAATGTCGCCGAAGTTCGCTAAGAAATGATTGGCACTTAGTATGTCTACTCAGAACATGTAGTAACCACGAAGCCAAACCATGACAGTCAAATAACTGGAATAATAAGGACGGGTCCGATCACATTCAACGACTGTTGACATGTTTGCTCAGCTTTGCGAGCGTAGTACAATAGTGCCACAAATAAGCGAATGCTTTTATTTCCATCATCCTACATCGCTGGACCCCGCAGGTATCCTGCTGCCCATGGTGTCCGGACTGAACCTGGCCGTCGCGCGTGCCGAGGCCATGCGCCTGAACAACCCACTGCCGCCAGTGTACTTCCAGACGCATCGCTTTCCGGCACCCAAGGCAAAGGGCTGGGGGGGTGGCGCGCGTCGCATCGCCGACCTCTGCATCGTGTATGGCTTCATCGTGATCGCGTCCGTCGCCGTCAAACGCATCGCCGATGAAAAGTCCGTCGGCATGAAGGTAGAGACACGGTGGCTGCGGCTGTTTTGCAACATTGTGTGTGCAATCAGTTTCGGTGCAGCAGACTATCCAGCTTCGCAGCATTAGGCTTCGGCGATGAGTCGCGGTTGTTGCGAAGCAGACAACAAAGTTGGAACTGGGCAGCAATACGTTTGTTCATTGAGTAGACTACTGCCAGAGAATGTAAAAGTTTTACATAGTTCGATGAAACAAACGTCTCTTACGTTGTTGCATGACGGTATGTCGTATCGAGTGGCTGTGGAAGGCAGTATGAGGTTGGGCGGACGCGCTATATGTATATGTCCGCAACTCGGTTAACTTAAAATTGCTTGAATTATTCTCGCACAAGCTAGTTAAATCTAGAATGTGCTGTGGGACGAGTTAGTAATCTATAATCAGGGAAACTGCGCAAAAAAACGTAAAGGGTTCTTTTCCTTCTTTGTAAGCGCTTGCACCAATATTTTTCCCCTTTGCTTCGTTTCTTTTTTGCGCAGTATCTCTGCTAATAGTTAAATCTAAATAAGCTGCGATTACGAGAGGACATGAGCGTAAGTGCGCTGTGGAAGTGCAAGTGGCAGTGCAGGCTTGATTTTGTGTCCCTGGTTACAGGGCCAACAGGCAGACCTGTTCAGAAACTGGAAAAGCTTGTAATGGAACTCTTAACGTGGAGTACAAATATTTAAAGATGAACGCATTAGAGAAAATTCTTAACAGATCAATTTGAAAACCTTTCTCACAGAGGCGTACATAGCAATGCGTCCCTAGGCATACTCAAATCAACGTTCGCACGGACATCCAACGCGAAATTTTGTGGTTCTTCTCGTTCCGCTCACCTGCATTTTCCGTTACTGCACCTGTTTCCACACGCCAAACTTCATGTCGCTTCTGGTACTGCCATGCTTCTAAGTCAATATATTTGCACACAACGAAGTGTGAAATAAGAAATTCACTCTGTGAATCCTGCGAGACACTTCGGGGAAAAAAACTTTGTTTCTCTTACGAATAACTTTCTGCCCTCGCTGCGTCTCGTGTTATAAATGAAGCTGGTTGCTGATCAAAGCATGCTAACGCGCCTGTGTTATGTCAGACCCGCATGCAAGATAATTTTCAGTTTGTGCCAGCAGTGCAGTCAGCTCGAACCTCACGATTCCATCGTGGTGGTGTTTGTGCTCGAGTTACAACCGACATGCCACAGAGCTGGCCTTCTCATCTCCCGCCTGTACGTGACCCGTACAACAAACAGCGATTCAGTAAATATATAAGCGAGGAACTTTGGCGCATCCCAAATTTCTGGAAATAGCTAAGAATATGGGTGTGCGAAAAAGGATGACGGCATGCCGATTCTTACGACGCCAATGTAAGCAACAAGGTCATTGTGTTTCAGATGTTGCTTTTCTTAAATTTTAGCGGCGATACAACACTTTTATGCCACTGCCATGAGTGCTACAACTTTATCACCACGTAAAATACTTTACCCGACTTGCCAGTGCTAAGCTAGTTATATATCTTGACAATAGCAAGGGCATACACAGTGATTGGGGGGGGGGGGGAGAGCTGACAGGTGCCCTGTAGGATGCATGTCCACGTATTGAATAATGGGACTTGTGCGACAAGTTTTAGTGACCGAGAGAGAAATTTATGTTTGCTTAATCTGCGGATTCTCAAGACTAGTGTGGTTCGCGCACAGGTCGAGATACTGCACAATATTTGTAAGGTTTCACAGTCCTATTTTCAACAGGAGAGGGTGGGGGTGGGTCAAGTCCCACTTTTTTTACGAAAATGATCTGAACCCGTCTCTTAGCGCTTACTCATCCTGGAAGCAAGCCCATAAATGATGATCTTTCTTCATATAGTTCTAAGAAGGGTAGTATGGAGATCGATAAAGTTCTGTATTCAATGCATGACGTGATATGAGAAGTACTTGCTCTTGGTTTCGCTAGTTGGTGCCCATTTAGTTGAAATTGTCGACATAGGATGCCGGAAACACGATCTCACGAGGACGCATACACAGAACGGACGCCCGTCTCAAGTACATGTTCTCGTGTGGTCGCGTTTTTGGCGCCTGAGTGTACGATTGATACTAAGGATGAGATTATGTGTGCAAGGACAAGTGTGACGTCGGTCAAAGATGTTGCAAGTGGAAGCGAACTATGCATGTTCATCTCGGAGGTGACGGAACTGTGCTCACTCCTTCGCACGCAGGAGCTGCTGCACATCGCAGGCGTGTCGGACGCTGTGTACTGGCTCTCGGCCTACCTGAGTGGCCAGCTGGACATGGCGGCGGTGGCGGTGCTCATGACGACGCTCATGAAGCTGCCGCTGTTCTGCGCTCCAGCGCTGCTACCGCAGAGTGACTTCACGCTGGTGCTGGCCTTGATCATGCTTTATGCCGTCTACTGCGACCTCTTCTGCCTACTCATCAGCTGCGTCGTCAAAACACGTGAGCAACTCGCGTCTGTATCTTCAGTAGGACTACAGAACCCCTTCAAAAAATTGGTTGATATGTGTGTTTAACATCCCAAACTCACAATATGATTATAAGAGACGTTGTAGTGGAAGGCTCCGGAAATTTCGACCACATGGGTTTCTTTAACGTGCACCCAAATCTGAGCACACGGGCCTAGATCATCTTTGCCTCCATCGATAATGCAACCGCCGCAGCCGCAATTCGATCCCGTGACGTTTGGGTCAGCAGCCGAGAATTTAGGGCACAATACCACCGTGGCGGGGCACATTCAAGAAATAGAATAATCATAATTTTGATATGCCAACGTCGGAGTAAAACACATGTTAAACGAAGGTAAAGAACATCGAAATATATAGCTCATTTAATGCGCCAGATGCGGCTCATTCCTCCTGGACAATGAAGGCAGGAACATTTATTTTTATGTCGCTCGAAGCGGTAGGTTTTATTTTGTGTGGATGACATGAGATATAGTGAAATGTACAATCCTGCTGGCAACCACATCTGTTGGCTACACATTTTCGTTATTGTTCTCAGAAAAACAGTATCATAGTAAAAAGAGCCCTGAATATGCAAGGCTGAACATTAAATTTGGGATACATGCGTGAAAACTTATAGTGTGTGGGCCAGAAGTAACCAGAAGCGTTAGATATACTGGCATGGCTGAATTGTACTCTATGCAATCATAAACCGACTTGTGCTAATTGATGACAGGTAATGCGAGTTTTTGTATCAGGTAAACAAGAAATGCCGGCATTGTGTTGCTAGTACTGAATCGCCATTAGTCGGTACATGCACTTTACAAATGCAATGCACTACTATGTGAATTAGACGCACCTGCTGTCCTATAGTGCACTTGCAGCCATCAAGTCACAGTTTGCACCAATGCCCCATTCTGAAGCAGACAATACGCGTCCACAAATATGTCGCGCGAAGCCACAAGATAATTCATGGATATTCATCATGAGGAAAAACATTTAGTTGAAGACAACTTCTTCCTTGTCCGGAGATCAAACCCGGGACCAGTGACTATACGGGTGGTCACTACACCAATCGAAGTAGCCAATGGTAGGATTTGGAAGCGCGAGTGTCGATTGGTAATTAACTCGTAGCACATCGACACTGAATATTGCGAATCAATTCAGAACTCCTCCGCAACGTATTGAAGAAAAACGACTTCGCGTTCATTCCTTTTTTTCTCGGTTGTAGCGGTGTACGCAGTGTTCGCCACCGTGTGCCTGTGGACGCTGACGTACGAGGTGTCCGTGTTCTTCATGGACGTGCCGGGGTCGGTCGAATACGTGGACCTCTCGCTCATGCAGAAGATCCAAAGCTCGATCTTCCCGAACATGGCGGCGCACTGGATATTCCGCATCATCTCCCTGCACGAAGAGAACAGTTGAGTGTCGCTGCTATGTTACGCCTAGTTTGTAGCACCACATCTGCTTTAGAGGGAGTGATATTTTTAGGCTTTCGCAATAACAAAGAGAGCGCATACACATTGCTCACCAAAATTGAAACACCTCATTCTAGCAATCATTCAGAAATTCACACAATCAAGCTGAACGTCAAAGGTAAATTAAAACCCCTGTTCGCGTATTTGTGTGCAGTTTTAAGTTATCACAAGCAAGTTAACCTGCGGTTGTGGCATTTACTATCTGTCGTATCTATCTGTTACGTCGATTACTTCAGTTACCACACCGAGTTGCTGATAGTCATCAAGAAGGGATGGAAGAGATGTGGCGTTGGACGTCCTCGTGGATGACTGTCATGTTCGCTCAATAGCAGTATGCTGCGTTTAACTTTCCGATCGTGTATATTTTAACGTCCAACAGAGCTGCAACAAAATTTTATTTAGGTTTATAAGAATACTGCCTTTCCCGTTATGAGCGATTACCGCGTAAGATATATTTCTATTATTTTTGTACGTTCTTTCTCGACAAATTCGGTTGACGCCAAACCTCCTGGCCACCTCAACCAGGCAGAATAGGGCCCATTTTTTTTCTTGCAGCTCTTTACAGCTGAAGTAAAATTGAAAAATCTAGAAATATTCAATACTGAGGAATACGGGGAGTTGTGACACTGCAGGGACACAACTGGATGTGCCCGCGCATGTACTTAATGATCTTAGGCAACGCTTAGTCGCGTGTATTAACAACAACAAGGAAATCTCATAACAAGCCACGGCCACGCAGATGACGGGACCCACTGGAGCAACTTCCGCGTTCCCGGCTCGCCGTACGATAATGTGACACTGTTCGGCATGACACTGGTTGTGTGCTGCTATTGCGTCATCTACGGTATGTTCGTCTGGTACCTGGACAACGTCTGGCCCTGGCAGTACGGCATCCCCAAGGATCCACTGTACTTCACCAAGGCAAGCTATATGTCGCTTTGTTTAGCGCCACACGTTATCCTTTAGTCATCCTTTTCTGAGCTCCGTATCAGCGCATATAGCAGATTGAAGCCTCCCAACTTTTTTTCACCATATACCTACCGCGGGAATCACTGCTCCGTCAGCGAAGATTGGGTACCGCGCCATTGATTTCTTCGTAAATGCCAATGCAGCATCCAGACTTCGGGAGCATTGAATGTAGAATGACTTTCCTAAGCAATTTGTCGAATTTAACCCCGAGACAGTTGATAAAACGTTTGGACAGCCGAGCGATTTCGCGATTTCGAGCCCTGCATCCAGGGGACGATTACATTACAAAAAAAAACAAAAGTAATCTATCTTGCGTTCCTTTCCTTGTATAATCAGTACTCCCCCGGAACTTTAGTCACGGAAAGGCATGCGTGACTTAAAATTCTATCAGGGTGACATATATATTAGCTTGCTTGAAAACTCGGCGCTGGCCCTCTTTCCTATTAAGCAAGCCATATGATGATTATCGTTGTGGGAGAAAAAAAAACGCCCTTTTTACTTGATCTTTTTTAGATTGTATCGATACTTCGCTTCTTTGATACCACGCGATATAGAGTTCACGGTGATAGCACCATCTTTCTTTTCACCCAATCTTTATTCGCCGGCACCCCTGTCAGCAGTTTCAATTATGATGTCCCTGTGAATTAACTCAGGGGCTTCGATTTGTCAACAGCAATCGCTGCGTAACGACGCGCGCACAACTTGAGCCTGAGGATGCGTTAGGCTCACACACCAGAGTTGTTTTCGGCTTCGCGCAGAGGAGTTACTGGTTCTACAGTCGCCGCAAACAAGTGACCATCAGCGAGTCGACGACAGACTCTGCGGAACCCGATGCGACTATAGAGGGTGTCGGAGACCGTACGAATCCAGGCATTGTGCTCAATGACGTCACCAAGGTGAGTTGACTGCGCAGTTGAAACAAGACAAGCTTGTCGGGGGTTTCGTACTCTGAGAGAGGGGTACGAAACTACATTTCTACAGCGTGTAGCGCTGAAGCTTAGCCACTGCATTTTACGCTTACTAAGAGCCCGAGAACCGGTAGCTGTTGGGAAGCAGATGTTACCGCGTGTATTTAGGCAACTTAAATCTTGTTGCAACTCAGCATGAACCGTTTTTTTTTCTCGCGATAATTGGCTTTCTAGAATCTCACACCTACGTTCTGCGAAACCCAATAATTAGGGAAATTAAGTTAACACCTAGTTATTGGAGACGGGCCGTCGAAATGAATGTGGAATCCGATATACTACTACGAAGAGCCCGTTGCCACTTTACATTTTGAAAAATGCGAGCGCTGGTAATTTTACCAGGGTGACGAATTCCGACCAATATATACGGTGAAAGCGAAAAGCGGGAGAGCGCAACAGCCTTACTCTCTTTATGACATCCGGAACGAGGGAGCGTCGTGATATATATATATATATATATATATATATATATATATATATATATATATATATATATATATATATATATATATAGATTCGTTTGCGGGGTTTAACGTCCCAAAACCCCCATACGACGATGGTGAGACGCCGTAATGGAGGGCGCTCCGGAAATTTCGACCACCTGGGGTTCTTTCGCGTGCACCCAAATCTGAGCACACGGGCCTACGAAATTTCAGCCTCCATCGGAGATGCAGCCGCCGCAGCCGAGCGTCGTTATATAAACCGTCGATCTACTTCGTTTTACGGGTGTGCGTGCAGCGCTTGCGATTATGGCGCGCACATCACTCGCTGATTAACGAATCCAGTTATGCTAACACCACTGCAATCGTTGTCGTGAATGCTGACGTCATTCCAGTCGTAGAAGCAATACATCTCTATTTAGTTAATGCAGGGACATTTAAACTTGAAACAAATTAATATAACTGCGGAACTGGGCATTGATAAGTAGTTCTGGAACATTCCGATTTCATTGGGAATGCTCGGTGGAGCGGAGAACGGCAGTTTTCCCATCTCAGTGGGCGTTCAGAATGCCTTTAACGTCCCGAAGTTTCCGACGTTTAACGTAAACAAAATGGTCATTGAAAAGCGGAAAGAGGAGCGCAAAGTGATGTTATTTCCAAGCTATAGTATACAGTCTAAAATCGTTGGCTGCGCAATGTTTGTAACCGAACGATGCTGATCCGCATAACGTATTATGGAGAGCAGAGACGTGACACGCAGATTTATTTTCGTGCTTGTCACCGAACACGGCTATTTTTACGCTTTGTGGAATGTGTATCCGAATACCCGATTTCTTTTTTGGGGAGTGGGGCAGCGGGGGGGGGGCACTGTTTTTTCATAAAGATTGTACGACGCCCCCGCAGGGGCGCCTGCGCAAGTAGGCGTTTGGTGTGTAGCGGCACCACGGACCCGAGCTAACGAGCGAGTTTCTACTCCCTCCCACGCCTAGCCGTGCGTGGCTTTGCCGTGTCCGGGAAAAAGGGGATCCTGGGGGTTGAGCCGACGCTGGGTGATTGGACCGTTAAGGCCCCCCGGCAGAGGCGACACACCCCTTTGGCCCCGGCTTCACGTAGACGGCACCCCTGGGCTGGCCCACCCAGGGGAAATCGGCAGTCGCCTTTTCCTATCTCGCTCTCCCTACATCTTCGTCTTTATCTCTCACTTTTTATCTATGCTGTCTTCTAGTCTCTTCCGTTTACTTCCAAACTTCCTGGCGGCTAGGGTTAACCTTGTGTAGTTACCCAACCTTGGGTAGTTATATCTGGTTATAGCGGCGATGTATGACTGGCGCCTTCAAGTGTTCTACCTTGTAGCGTCCCC
The DNA here is from genome assembly GCF_043290135.1 of Rhipicephalus microplus. NCBI lineage: Eukaryota > Metazoa > Arthropoda > Arachnida > Ixodida > Ixodidae > Rhipicephalus > Rhipicephalus microplus. The sequence goes on along the minus strand of NC_134701.1, from coordinate 206,914,236 downwards.
TTGTTGGGCTCGGTGGTGGGTGGTCACCATCGCCGCCGAACATGAAATGCACCACATGGCAAAATTTTTCCCCCCTCTCAATGATCGGTCCCTGAAAAGGAACCGCACCGATGAAATCTCCAAACGAACCGGAAGTGATTGTGACCACTTCCCACGATTTCTAGTCATACACTCTCTGGCAGACAACGTCTCTGTTGCAGGACTGTCGGTTTTCCTGATAGCTAAAACCCTTGCTAACCTAATAGGCAAAAAGTATGACGCAAAGAAACTGTCATCCGGTGATCTTCTTGTTGAAGTAAGCCAGAAACAGCATGCAAACACTCTCCTTAAACAGAAGCAGTTCGCCGACCTGGACGTGTACGTCTATCACCCCCCACCGCAGTCTTAACACTGTTCAAGGCGTCATTTCACAACGTGATCTGATGCGAGAAACTGAAGCTGACCTCCTTGAAGGCTTTCGAGAGCAAGGCGTAGTCGCCATCGGGAGGATAACCATCAGGCGAAACAATGAAGAAGTGGTGACGCCTCATATAGTACTAACATTTAACCGCTCCATCCTGCCAGAATCCGTGAAAGCTGCATTCCTTCACTGCAAAGTCCGCCCCTACATACCCAATCCTAGAAGGTGTTACAAATGCCAGAAATATGGACATGGGTCGAACACCTGTCGCGGAAAACAAACATGTGCAAAATGTGGTGATCATGAGCACCCTACCGAGAGCTGTACTTCCACGCAAACAGAGTGCCCTAACTGTCACGGGCCGCACGCAGCATACTCGCGGACATGTGAAATTTTCAAAAAGGAAAAGGAAATCATCCAGATAAAAGTAACGGAAAACATCACATTCTCTGAAGCCCGAAAGAAGGTGTCGCTCTTCTCCGGAAGAACGTACACTGACGCAGCGCGCTGGGGGGCCGGGCGGCGTCTAGTAACCGTGGGCACGCAGTACAGCTTTGCTGATGCGTGCACATCTCGGCCCCCCACCAAGCAGCCGCAGGCTGCACCAACGTTCGAAGTCTCGCAGGTCCACCTTCATCAGACCTCGGAGACAAAAAAGACAATCCAAAGCCCGCAGGTCAACCTCCGTGAGACCTCGGGGACGACGCAGACAACTGAGAGGGCACCTGTCCCTCTTGAGAATCCTCCGTCAGCCTCCGAGTGTTCAGAGGGGGCAATGGATGTGACACCGGTGTCCTCAGCGTCTCCGATGCTCACGGAATCCACCCTATTGAAGCAGAGCCCAACAGAACGCCTCATAGGGAAGAAACACCCCCCAGTCCAGGCGCCTGACAAATGCGGCAAAGTCTGAATAACCCTCCCACCTTTCTTCTTTCTCAAAAATGGCTGCTGAGGGTATCATCTACTGGAACTGCCGAGGTCTACTGAAGAACCTGGATGACATTTATGAAATACTTGCGCAACACCAACCCAACATACTTCGCCTGCAGGAAACACACTGTAGCGCCATCATCACCATCATCATTTCTTAATCACCGCGCCGCCCCTCTCGCGCAGCTGATGCTAGCTCGAGCTGCGCGAGAATTAGAACGAGCTCACGCGCCTGGCGTGGCGGACGCTGGTAGCCGACGTGGCTCCGCTTCAGGCCTGGAATAAAGTGGCGAGATCGGCACGGCCCCATCGGCCGCCTTCGACGTCATCTCACGTCTCTCTTCTCTCGTCGCTACATTGGTGACCCGGAGAACACGCCCTTCGCCGAGCGGCCCGCTGCCCTGTTCCCGCAACTCTGCCCACCAGTGCCGCCGTTCCAATCGACCTACCCCAAGGTATGGTTCATGCAGCTCGATGCCGTTCTGGCGTTGAATGGCGTCACGGACCAGCCGCTGATGCACGCCATTCTTCAAGACGCCCTTCCGGTAGAGTTGCGTCATCTCTCTGGCACTTCAACCTCCAGCCAGCAGCCTTACGATGACCTCTGCTCGGCGGTGCTTGCCAGATATGGCCTCACCTACCACCCGCTGCCGTTCACCCGCGACTTACAGGTTTCGTCTGCGTCGCAGCGTGCGGTACCCTCCGGCCCGAAAGTCTTCACTGACGGGGACCTAACTTCCCCGACTACGTCTTCCTACAACATCTCGTCCGGCCACTATCAACGCAAGTCCCGCGTACGAATGCCCATCCGACGAGGTTCAGAACATTCGTTCTGCACGCGACCAGTCAGCCACGAAATCCGACGAGCTTCTTCAATACGTTCCTGTAGCCAACAATCGGGTCGCCACGAGGTGCATTTTTTCGAAGTCCTCGGCCGATTGTCCCTCGGGCACTCTCGCCACCCGCATGTCTTCTCCGGCCTACACAGACCACGATTTCTCAGACATGTCAGTCTCCACGACGGCTTCATCGCCGCATGCCCCGGAGTCTGCCAAGACTACGGAAATCCTCACGCTCACTATTCGCCCCTTGGTCGCGGAGACTTCAGCGTCGACGATGTTCGAAGGCGCCTCCCCACCCACCTCGACGCTCTCTGCGTCCTGCCAGCAGCGACCATCTTCAGCCCCGCTGTCTCCCGCAGCCGAAGTTAAAGTCATAAGCCGCCAACCACAGCCAAACTTCCGAGAGGCTGCGACTATGACTGACGCAGCTGAGGACGAAGTACCTGGCGCGCCTATGGCCCTGCAGACTACATATGCCACACATGCTGTAGAGGTTGTCATCGATCATGCAGACCTGCACACCAACCCTCATGCGCGGAGAACCGATGGTCTTTCAGGTGTGCCACCCGATCCTCCATCAAAGCTCACGTCTTCTGAGCTTCACAACTATTCCCCAGAGCATTTGGCACCGGATGCAGTCCGCCACACAGGCTCGGTGGTAACAACAGCGACGACGTGCGGTCCAACTGCATATCTGCCGCCCTTGATAGTATGCCAACGAAATCGTCACGTTCGGCATAGTACAGAGAGGCCCTTTTTCAAGCCTCTTGCTAAACAGTCATGTGTTGCAGCCTTGGCCTTCAAGACGGCGCAAACACCTACGAGGTTTTCCCGACGCAAGGGCCAACCACTTGCCGTGCACATGACTAGCCGCAATGCACGGCGTTTCCGCATCCGTCGACTCGGCCACACGCCCCGGCATGCCGGTCGCAGTGCTACGCGGAGGCCGGTGTTTCATCGACAGAGACGTCCACACCAGCACGACCGCGACGCTGCTCCTTGTCGACAGCATGCTCGGCACCCTGTGCACTGTCCGAGACCCCGCTGTGGCTGTGAAACTTCAGTGCTCGGTCATCATGGGTGCGTTCCGATCCTTCACACTATTTCGCCCACATTGCCGGCGCGAGCTCTTCAGCGCCTGTCCACAGTTCCAGCTGCGGGCACGTTTGTCAGCCGCGTCTACTCGAAACGGCGGGTGCGCACTCGAATGGTCCCGCCGCGTAATTGTGGGATGGACGTGTCTATGAACACAGCCAACCGGCACTTCCTTCTTCGTCCCTTGCGCTTCTCCCAGAGTCGCCCACCGGATACACACTGCCTACTGATGGCCCATAAACGTTGACAACCTGGACTTGCCGAATGAACACTTTATGGATTGCCGTTCATGTATATAGCATTTGTCGCTCTCTTTCTTTTTCATATGCCTTCAAATCGCGCAAAGCGCTAGGGGGGGGGGGAGCCCTGTAGCGCCATCATCACCATCATCATTTCTTAATCACCGCGCCGCCCCTCTCGCGCAGCTCATGCTAGCTCGAGCTGCGCGAGGATTAGAACGAGCTCACGCGCCTGGCGTGGCGGACGCTGGTAGCCGACGTGGCTCCGCTTCAGGCCTGGAATAAAGTGGCGAGATCGGCACGGCCCCATCGGCCGCCTTCGACGTCATCTCACGTCTCTCTTCTCTCGTCGCTACAACACTTAAACTCAACACACACTAACTTTCTAAGAAGATATGCGGTATACCGAAAGGACAGGCATGGCACTACCCATTCATCCGGCGGTGTCGCTATCGTGGTGCAGAAAGCACTACCGTCCCAAAACCTCACTCTGGTCACCGACTTAGAGGCAGTGGCAATACGAACCCTTATCTTTGGACGAATGACAACTGTGTGCTCATTATATATCTCTCCAGACTACCGCCTGTCTACTAAAGAGTTTGAAACTCTAGTCGACCAGCTCCCGCATCCATTCCTCTTGGCTGGAGATTTTAATGCGCACAACCCCCTATGGGGATGCAGAAGAACAGATTCTCGAGGCTCCTTAATCGAAAACTTCCTCTTGTACTCCGGCTCCTGTATATTTAACAAAAAAGAACCAACGTACTTTAACGCAGCGTGCAACTCATACACAGCCATAGATCTTGCTATCGGCTCTCCTTCACTAATGGCAACCATAGATTGGTCTGTTATTCATAACCTCTATGGAAGTGATCATTTTCCTGTCTGCCTAAAACACACAGGAAGTACAAGTAAGACGACTACAAATGTATTCAGGTTTAGAGAACAGGATGCTGACTAAACAAAATTCCGAGAACTTACAGAACTGTCGCATTCTTCAATTTAAAACCTAGACATTGATGACTGTGAAGCATTGGTCGTACTTCATATCATACAGGCCGCAGAGCGATCGATCCCACAGACATCTGACAAGACGCGAAACAAACGACGGCCCTGATGGAATGCGGAGTGAAAAAAAGCTCGCGAGAACCAAAACAAAGCTTGATCGAAATTTCGCAGGTACCCGACAGCTGACAACCTGATGAATTTCAAGCGTGCAAAAGCAAATGGTAGGCGTATCCGACGAGAATCAAAGAGGGAGAGCTTGCAGTCCTTCCTCTCGTCAGTTAACTCCTATACTGATACGCATAGGGTGTACAACAGAGTAAGAGCACTTCAAGGGCACAACACTCATCCGGTCCCTCTCGTCAGTACTGCTGGTGATACGCTGGAACACCACGCATATGCCATAGGCCAACACTTTGACTATATCTTCAGCTCAGCACATTATACAGAGTCATTTAAACGACACAAGCTTGCTGAGGAACGTAAGCCCATCCGTGATAGAAGGCCATCTGCTGGAGGCTACAATACTCTGTTTACCATCGACGAATTGAAGGCAGTGCTGGCAACATGTGGCAACTCAGCTGCAGGCCAAGACAAGATTACATATGGCATGCTGAAACACTTACACGAACACACGCTTGATGTCATTCTCTTACTGTTCAACAGTGTATGGTCCTCCGGGCGTCTACCCAAGGCCTGGAAAGAGGCAGTTATAATACCCATCCTCAAACAAGGAAAGGAAGCCACACTTGTCGCTAGTTATAGACCTGTTGCCCTGACTAGCTGCTTGTGCAAGGTTTTTGAAAAAATTGTAAACCGCCGCCTCATGTATTATCTTGAATATAATGGCCTCCTTGACCGCCGTCAAGCTGGATTCAGATCAGGCCGGTCGACAGCAGACCAACTCGTTGCATTCGAATCTTACGTCAGGGATGCCTTCATTCACAAACAACACTGCCTTTCTGTATTTTTTGACTTGGAGACGGCTTATGACACGACATGGCGTTATGGCATTCTCCGTGACTTGCAATTTCTTGGAGTGTCAGGGAACATGCTGAATACAATTCAAACCTACCTCTCTGAACGTACGTTCGTGGTTCGTGTTGGAAATGTTCTTTCAAGGCGGTTTACTCAGGAAAATGGTGTCCCCCAAGGTGGCGTACTTAGTTGCACACTATTCATCGTAAAAATGAACTCCATAAACACTATACTGCCTAAAACAATTTCCTACTCTGTATATGTTGATGACATTCAGATCAGCTTCAAATCATGCAACCTAGCCGTCTGCAAACGTCAGATTCAGTTGGCAGTAAATAAGCTCTCAAGCTGGGCAGACAAAAATGGTTTGAAGTTTAACTATGACAAGACTGTCTGCTTACTCTTTTCAAAACTACGTGGTATAAGGCCGCCCCCCAACATTTCAATGAATGGACACACCATCGCTATTAAGAAGGATCATAAATTTTTAGGTTTTGTGATGGATGAAAAGCTCAGCTTTGTCCCACACATCAAGCAGCTGCGACTGAAATGCTTGAAAGCCTTGAACTTGCTCAAGATTCTCTCGCATCAGTCATGGGGTACAGATCGGGACTGTCTATTAAACCTTCTCAGTAGTGTAGTGCTCTCACGTATTGATTATGGCTCGGTTGTGTACGAGTCAGCATCGAGATCCACACTTAAGATGCTCGACCCAGTGCATCACCATGGACTTCGTCTGGCTAGTGGCGCCTTCCGAACCAGCCCAATAGCCAGCCTGTATGTTGAGACAGATCGGTGGTCATTAGAACGACGACGGCAGTTCACAAGCATCAAGTATGCAACCAAGGTGCTTTCTCATGTCGACCACCCATCTCGCGAGCTATTGCAGGATACATCAAACGCCCACCTGTTCTTGAGGCGACCATCAGCCACGTTAACGTATCCCATTAGAGTGGCCTCACACTTTGAAAATCTTAATATACCTGTCTCCAATCTTCAACTAAGTTCCCACAAGGACACTGTGGCACCATGGGAAATGCGAGCTATCAATTGCGACTTGTCATTCCTAGAGGTAGGAAAGCATGGCCTCCCAATCGCAATCGGTCAGCATTTCATGTACTTGCAGGCAAAATACAGGTGTGCTGAGTACTACACTGCTGCTTCCAAGTCCTCGGCCGTCGCATGTGCTGCATACGGCCCAGCGTACTCTGAATCTGCAACAATGAATGAACATACCAGCATATTTACTGCTGAATGCTATGGCATACTGCTAGCTGTAAGGCACATCTTAAAGAAGAAAGAACCAGCCTCCATCATATACACAGATTCCCTCAGTGCAGTGACTGCGTTGTCTTCCGCAAAGACACATAAAAATCCAGTGACTAATACTGTTCTAAACTGCCTCAAGTCAGCCTACAGATCCAACCTGAAAATCACGCTATGCTGGATTCCGGGACACTGCATATTAGCTGGCAATGACGCAGCGGACCAACTTGCGAAGTCCGCTGCACTCCGCCCAACAGTAGACGTAGCCGTCATCCCATATGAGGACTTGAGGCCGCTAATCAGAAACCGAATGCGTAAGCAATGGCAAGATGTATGGAATGCAGCAATTGAAAACAAATTGCACACAGTAAAGCCAAGAATAGGTAGATATGCTCCTGAAAAACGTAACAGGCATCAAGAGGTTGCACTGTGTAGACTCAGAATTGGTCATACACATGCAACACACTCGCACCTTTTAAGCAACTCTCCTGCACCATGTTGTGAAAAGTGTGGTGATGTGCTATCTGTCCTTCACGTTTTAATTATGTGCCTGTACCTTGAACCACAAAGACGGCATCACTTCCCAAAGCTCTACAAATGCCACATACTGCCTCACCCTTTATTCTTTCTTGGGGACGATCCCATGTTTCCCATAAAAGTAGTTTTAAAGTTCTTAGCTGATGTCGTATTCCTGTACTTAATTACATATTCTCACTAACCTCAGCCTTCTCTCAATCTTGAGAGAAACGCTGAGACTTCTTTACCAGATGTCATGCAGCACGCACTCCTTGTCCTGACAAGGACCACTGCCGCCACTGCGTGACTTTTTAAAACCCATATGTTTAGACCATTTTAAACTGATCACACATAGTCATTACACTTAAGTTTAATCCTTATGCCCCACTCTTTTACTCTTGCCACACTGAGATTTTTTTCTATAATTGAACCAACTAAAAACCCTGTAATTGGCGCTCTTTGGCCTGAGTTGCCCTTGCGCCACTAAAATCGACCATCATCATCATCAAGATTGTACGACGAGCTTTCGCTGACACAATCAGTGAAACTTCAGAGGATGCGAGTGGCCTCTTCTCACATCCTCTCAGGATGCCACCCTCACAGCGGGGGAGAACGTCTGCGTAGTTTTTGTTTTATTGTGTTGTGTTAACTTGAAGGATATTTTTTATAGTAAAAAATAAGGACCCGTTCACTTTCCGTGTTAATTATTAGTTGTGCATCTCCAGACGCATTGTTATCAAAATTACGATGAATTTCCTGTTGTAGCGCACGCAAGGCGCCTCACGTGTCTCGTGATCTCTCTTATACAGTCACTCGAGTGCCCATTACGCCTGAAACAGCTCATCGGAATTCCTAAAAAGGAATTCTGACGTACCTGTAGCCTGCACTTGTAACCTAACGCGACCTAACCTAACGTATATATGCACTTGTAACCTAACGCGAGACATCCCGCAACACACTCTCTCGGCACTGCGGATGCTCATGTGTACCACAACAAGACGGTTGCCGTGTGGCACGTGAGCCTGAAGGCATACCAGGGCGACGTGACCGTTCTGCTGGGCCGCAACGGGGCGGGCAAGACTACGCGGCTGCGCCTCATCACGGGCCTCGAGCAGGAAACCGAGGGCTGCGTCTACGTGGCCGGCTTCGACGTCGCACTCGAAACGGACTCCGCGCGACGATCTATGGGATTCTGCCCGCAAGAGAACCTGCTCTTCCGCGGCCTCACTGTCCTCGAGCACCTGCAGTTCTTCGCCAGGGTGCGCGCTTCTTGTGACTCCCTGTATCGGACACTGGTGTATTAACTGCACCAATGCGAAGCACCAGAAGAGACATAATTGCTAAGGCATAAATTCGAATAACTTCAGATTAGGACGTCATCTGTGGGGAAGAACGCTGTTCTGCTTTTCGAGCTTCGTGCCCTAGTGGTATCACCCATGTCACTGTGCCGTCCAGAGTTTAATGGCTTAATGCCATTCCTCCTTACTACAAGCAAAAGCCTGCTGTACTTACGGATTGTTTATCGTAGAAGTAAACGTAGCTTATTTTTTTAATGACCACAATGAAGATGTTGGCCAGTTTCATATCACTCAGTGTTCCTGAACATCCCCTCGGGTGCTACCAATAGCCGTTCGTTTCGACATTCCTTTTACTGCTTGTTAACCTGTTAAACTGCTGTACGTGTCTAATTTAGCGCTTCAGGTTAAATTGGCCTATTTGATAAGCATCGCTTTAACAAAATGGACGCTGTACAGTAAGCCGACACAAGTCATTGCGTCCTTATGTGGCGCCCAGGTTTGTACGATGCGCAGGTGAAAACATGAGTTGCGTTTCGCGCAGATCCGCAGCGATAGTTGGGCTACGGGTTATGAAGCGATTGAGGAGATACTGGAGGCATTCAACCTGGCCGAGAAGCGCGACGCCTTGGCCAGCTCCCTGTCCTGGGGTACCATGCGAAAGCTGCAGCTCGGTGTCGCCATCGTCGGAAGCCCTCTGGTCAGTGGCTCGTCATTGTGACCGCGAGAATTCCACACTTCACCTTTCAATTGTAATCATCATTTACGAGACAGAAACGTATTTGAGGTTGCAGAGTGAGACAGGTTAGTTCCTGTTAGTTCATCGCTGGTTCATGTCGGTTCAATTGCAAATAATTACGAGAAACAAATGTATTTGAGGTGGCAGAGTGAGGCAGGCTAGTTCGTGTCGTTCTATTTTTAAGTGCCGAGCTCGATAAAGACAACGAACACAAAGTTGTCAATTTTCATTTCATCTACGTCTACTGAATCCTTATGGACCAGACCTCCGACAGCTGTCTTCTGGCAACGTTCAGCGTGTTATCACATTTGTCATAGAATCAATCGGAGTGGCACTGTACGGAAAACTATAATGCTGCAGTGCGAGTATATGCGGCTTCTGCCAATTTGAATATATTTGAGTTTTATGTCACTCTAAACCTACGTTAGTGCGCGTGGAAAGTCACGCTGTAGGAACGCGATGTGCAAGCGGATGTGTTCGCACCGCAGATCGTGGTTCTGGACGAGCCCACAGCGGGTGCGGACCCCGAGTGCAAGGGCGCACTGTGGGAATGCGTTCTGCGCTTCCACGAGGACAAGACGATGCTGCTGATTACGCACAGCATGAAGGAAGCTGACACCCAGGGCGACCGCATCGCCGTCCTCGCCTCCGGCTGGCTGCGCTGTTGCGGCTCGCCGCTCTTCCTGCGCACCACCTACGGTACGTGTTGACTGTGTCTCCTGCAGTAGTACATGCTCATCTCTATAATAGTGATCTTCGAACGAAATGGTTCCGGTCTCTAGGCTGTTTGAAGGCCACGGACGGGATTGAAATAGAGTACATAATATTCTGAAGAGGCTCTGGCAAGACTGTCAGTCTCGCTGCTCATGAACTTTCCTTGGCATATCAGAAGTAAGGGCTGCTTAATTCCTCTCTATCCAGGCACGGGCTACTGGATCCGAGCCGGCATGAAGAACTTTAGCCCGGCGCGCCCTTTTGCCGACCTGGTGCGGCGTTGCGTTCCCCGGGCTCACATCAAGGCCGACGATCACCAGACGCTCAACGCGAACGTGGGAGATCCTGGCGTCAAGACCCTCATTCAGGTGAGTGCGCGGGGCGACGCCGCTTGAAGGAGTACGAAGCTCGGTCATCTTGGCAGACAGCTCATTTGTACAGATATGAAAGATATGAAGATATTTGTGGTTTATCCAAAAGCAAAGTTGCCGATGACGGTGGATGCAGTACTCGTTTGACCAAAACTATACACATTGATTGATAAGCTTTACAAAAACTAACATACCAGTAAAAATAAATTGGCTGTATGTATGAAGATGCCCAAATGATTCCTATGTCAATGGGAAATTCAGTAGACACGAGCCCAATATGACAACTTAAGAACGCACCTCTGCAACTTTCTGAGGTACCTATGCGTTACATGTTCTGGGTACATTGAAAATATGAGTATAAATATCAACTGCTGTAGCTATTTTCGCAGCACGGGGTCAAGAGCAGAAGCTCTGAGAAGTGTGCTCATGAAAGACGACATATTTTCAAGTGCTGTTATGATCTAATCGTATATCATTAACGCTTATCACAAGTGCTACGAGAAAAATGACAGCAATAAATAGCGCGAAGAACGAGACGAGGCATGGGGGAAAAAATGATCAGTTGGATGGGACACAAGAACAAAGCGCACAACTTACAGTGCGCGCGTGACAAAAAAGAAATTGGCGGTTCTTGCTCACCCAAATTTCAACAAGCAACCATGGCACATTTTATCCCAATCAATTACATTTCATTACTGTGCAGTGTCTCCCCGATGGCTGACTCCCCTATGCATGCGACCATTTGAATTTTCGGGTTCCCGCTAGTTGCTGGTCCGTTATAACTTACTTCTTGCGCAAACCTTTTTGGACAACAACGAAGCCCACACGGACGCGTACTTCTAAGTGAATTTATTATCGAAACGAGGCATATATATGCAAGTATATCAAACTAAAACACAGCTGGTGCACAGTACGACAGCGCGCATCAGCTACTCCCTGCCTCAGATATAGTGATCTTTCCGAGTGCTCTTTCTGTCACGTTTTTTTTGCGCTTTCTATTGCGATGGATTCACACAGACTCGCCCAGGCTAACGTCACTATTGCAAAAAAAAATAAGTTTGTTACTATGACATTTAGTGCGACTAGGGGGGAAGAAAAAAGAACACGCCAGGCGTGCGCGGAACACGCAGCACAAGCACACGAAAACTGAAAGAGTGGCCTTTCTAGCGCCCGTCGTAAACACTCTTGGGGCGACTAGTTTAAGTACCATTGCAAGGTACTCACTACGCCATACATAAATCGTAATTTTGTCAATGAGTCAAGTACCCACTTACAACGGCGAAGAAACGAGGTACCCGCTTCGTATCTGTATTGCCCTTTGTGCACTTTGTTGATGCCGGGGCTAATGACGATGAAGCGAGCTACATTTCTCGTTACGCAGTTTCCGTTGTGTCGATAAACAATTGTATCAGGCCAGTTGGTAAGGATCCATCTTATTGGGAAGCGCAGCCACTATTACACAAAACACACAACACAAGCACTTAACTTCAACTAAACGTTTATTGCAAATGTCAGAGTTTATAAAGGGGTGAAAAGAGAAAAAGAATAATAAAAGGTAGACAACAAAAAGCACACGTGCCAGTCCCATATATTACTGTCCGTTATTGTCTATTGGTAATAACCAATAAGATTGGTAATAAGGTGGGCGTCCGAGTGGTCATGTCTGCTCCTGAAAAACTATCCAGAATATGTAAAAAAACTTGTCCTGTTTCAAAAGAAAAGAAAGGACGCCAAATTAAGCATCGCAATAAATATGTTAGTGTGCACAGTCGGTTGTCTACAGAGAGCCCTTGTCATGTGGTCTTGTTTATGTGGGAACAACTGAAATCTGCAGTAATGAGAGGCTAAAAGAGCACCACAATAAAGTGCAGAAGGGTACCGATGGTCACTTTGCGATCCATTGTAAGGAGTGCGTTTGTGTGCCTTATTTCGATAACACGTGCGTGTTATATCGGGACAGACATTTATTAAGCCGTTTGATAGTAGAAGCGGCGGAAATGACACGCGATGATTTTGAGTGTGTTAGTGCACCCTCTATCTCGCTCACGCGGAAAGATATATGTTTTTTGGATGGGGTGATAGACGGATAACGGATAGTAATGTACGGGACTGGCACGTGTGCTTTTTGTTGTCTATCTTTTATTAATCTTTTTCTCTTTTCACACCCTCTATAAACTATGACGTTTGCAATAAACGTTTAGTTTAATTTAAGCGCTTGTGTTGTGTGTTCTGTGTATTAGTGGCTGCGCTTCCTAGCAATGGTTACGTTGTGTGATGTACTTATACCACGCTGGTTAAATGACGTGACACCTGCATAGCGTCCTCTTTCGAGCACTGACGTGGCTCTGTGGTTGAATAACCGCCTGCTAGGCACGATGTTTGGGTTCAAATTCAATTCAACTTCGTTTCTTTCCTTCTCATTATCGCCATGGCTGTAAAGACACCGACATCAGCAGACAGCTACGCCACCAGAATTGGCTGCCGCAACGTCTTTCGCTTTAAAACGCACTCGCAGCTGCTCCGCGAACTAGAGGAGAACCGTCACACGTACCTGCTCGACTCGGTGTCGGTGTTCGTGGCGGCGCTCGAGGACGTGCTTCGCTGCCTGGACCGCGACCCTGGCGGGAGCGAGGAGGAAGGCATGCCCGACTGCCCCTGCGCCCTGGTCGACGCCAACAAGGTGGCCGCCGGTGGCATCAACCCGAGCGGCCAGCAGCGTCTCTACGCCCTCGTCGTCAAGAGGCTGCAGTACGGCCGCCGGGACATCAGGCCGCCCATGCTCATGCTCCTGTTGCCCCTATCGGTCAGTCTGTCGAGCTGCAGTCACGCGCGCCATGTTGTTTAACGCAGCAACCCCGGTGTGACGTTTCCGGCGTTCACTGACCGTGGCCAATGAGCAGTCTTGCTTTCCTTGTGTATTTTTAGGACTTTCTTTAAAAGACGGTATGCAACACCGCCACGCATGCGTAAAAAATCAACAGCAATCGTCATCCAAACGTCCCCACCACCCCCACCCTCACTTTTGTTTTTTTTTATAATAAATTACCGGACTTTGCCATGATGAATCGAAGGTTCACCAGCACTGCATTGAGTGGCCAACTGAATGATATCAAAGGCTTCGCATATTTCCCTTTCCAGTATAAGGCGCTCCCAACCCAGAATCCACGTGCGTGTAAGTGCGCACGATTATTGCTGTTGGTTCGTATAGACATGCGCGTAGCGACTAGCCCAGAAATTTAGACTGATAATATCGATTGATATGTTGGGTTTAACGTCCCGAAACCACCAAATGATTATGAGAGGCGCCGTAGGGGAGAGCTCCGGAAATTTTGGCCACCTGGGGTTCTTTAACGTGCGCCCAAATCTGAGCACGTGGGCCTGCAACGTTTCCGCCTTCATCGGAAACACAGCCGCTGCAGCCGGGATATGATCCCGCGACCTGCGGGTCAGCAGCCGAGTACCTTAGCCGCTAGACAACCGCGGCGGGGCGAGGTTTCCACCTCAACAGCAGCAATGTTGCCAGCCAAACTTGACATAAATTAACGTCTTGCAGGAGTTCGTTAGTATGGGTTACTTTTTTTAGTCGTACGCGTCGTTATATTAACAAGTCGAAGCTCTGGATATAGCGGAGCATGCGGCTATGATGCTCCTAGGCGTGGTCACTTTTCTTTAACGTTGGTAATGATGCTTTTGTATAGAGTTAACGCCTTTCAGCTGTTCTTTTCGAGTCCTTGTGTGATAGATACGGTGTAATGTGGCTCATCTTTTCGAGGCAAGCCATCAACTTCACCAACTTCAAATGCATGGTCTTCCAGAGGTACTATTGGTCACCTTTCATCAAAGTTGTTGAAGTTGTTTATGGTGCAGTCACACACACTAAGAGTCACTGTACAGCAGCGTGTAAAAATTAGTGAAATCGAATAAGCATTCGTTTATAAGGCACATTGTAGCTTCTTTTTCACCATGTCAATAAAATGGCTTGATTGCCACTGTTCTGGTGTTTCTTAAGAGCAGCCAGGTGTCTTACTTTGACTTCTCGAGTCCGCTATATGCGATTCTCTAATATGTACAGCAAGGGAAAACCTAAAGTTGACCTATAAAAATCGCAGTTGACAGGCTTTTTATTGTACCGCTTTTCCTTTTGCCTAAAATAAACTTCAAGCTTCAAATTTTATTCTTTATTCTGAACATTTTAAATGACTGGATGATCCAAGCTACTGGTCAAGCTGTTCAGCTTCACAGAAGTAGTTTGCTAGGCCTGACCTTCAAAGTAGTTGTTAAATTCATATGTTGTGGTCACTAAATTGAAAAAAAATAGCATAGAGTGGCATATTGCACATTGTATCCTGAAATATTTACCAGAGAAAATTCTGGCGTCATTGCCTATGGGAGCTGCAAAGCATTGCGCTTCAGCCGACATAAAATGATTGCTGCTACACGGATTTGTCTATAAGCTTCGTTCTTTCTGATCCGTTTGGCTACACATCACCCGCAGCCTCTTTTTCGTGAGACAAAGTTCAGCAAACGTCCAGCAGTTCCGCTTCCCGCTTTGACCTCTCAGGCTCCCCATTTCAAGTTGCCTCATGAAGTTCGTTATGACCTTTTTATAAACCGAAACAAACGCCGAAACACAACAGTAAAAAAGTGCGTTGAAAGCCGTGAGCCCACAGTAGGCAAATCCGTGCTCTACACACGATTTCCATGGTGGCTGAACAATCGCAGCACCAGAGTTTCCGGTAGTAAATATTTGGGAATTTTATATTACATCAGCATGTAAACTTGGTGATAGGGGCTCGCTTTCTTGCAGCATACGCGAGTGCGAGGCCCTGTGTTCGCGCGTGGGCATTCTGTCCGACGGCCGATTCGCCTGCCTCGGCTCCACGCAGCAACTGAAGGAGAGCATCGGACACGGAGCCACCGTGCTGGCGCGCAGCGCATCGCCAGACCCTCGTGCGTGGTATCAGTGTTTCGCTTTGCGAGTGATTCTGAAGAAATTACTATGCCTAAAAATACTCGCTCCTAATATCTTTATAATCGCACTTGAGTCAACCTTAAGGGCATTGTCCTCCGTGGTTCATATTCGACACGTTGAACATACGCGTTCATACGTAAAACAGCGCTGTGAATCGGTAATAATGAGACAAGTGTTGTGTGATACGATCATTCTGAGTTCTTGCATAAACACGTATGGTAATATATCTGGTGTATTGATAATGTGCACACTTCCTAAAAAACTCCCAAGCATTTCCCCGAGGGTGAACATGGTTAAGTGCAAATGCACGGGGTGATGCAATGAGGGGTATTTATTAATTCGCACTATTATATTTATAATCACACTATGGTGCCTTTATGGTGTTATGGTTCCTTGGAATCGCAATTTGATCACACGGGGGAGTTTACGTCAACTCACCGGCGAACGCCAACGGATTTTAACTTTACTCCCCCTCATAGCATCACCCCGTGCATTCGCACTTAACCATGTTCACCCTCGGGGAAATGCTTGGGAGTTTTTTTACTGATAATGATGATTAATGTGTAATTAATGAATTTAAGTGCTGTTTGTCATGAAGCATTTGTACACAGATACATTATATACGAGGTATTATTTATTTACACTTCACGAGTTTCGTACGATGCATTAAATGCACACATCGCGAGCACGTCACACACACAAACTACACTACAGATTAGCACCTATTCGTGTTATCGTTGTAGCTCACGGTTAGTACCAGCGCTTTGTAATCCGAGAAATGTACGGTGAGCGGATCCGGCAAGACGGAGCGGACCGTACACGCAACTACGTGAAAATGTTTTGTTCATTACAACGTATTGGCAACAATTGCCGTGGACCGAAAGGTCAAGGGTTAAACTCCCGAAGATGGAAATTTTTTCTTCAGATCGCACGTATTTTTTTCGTCACTTCCGTGACAGAAATCCATCGTTGAAGCAGTGGTAGACTCTGGGATAAAACACGTGCTAAAGAACAGACTTCACGTCATCAGTCGAAAGGCCTCAGATTTTTGCCGAACACTATTTGGAATTTACAGCGTTCTTTTGGTCAAAGCAGCCTTTCTACAAGGTGCGCCAGTATTGCCTATAAGCTAGGTTTTGAGGCGTACGTGTAGGGAGGCTACGCGTCAAGGCACTCTTCCTATTAAATTGCGGTGTGCCGATATTGCGGAGAAGCTATCAAGGAGTTTGTATAGTCGGTGCTATGGAGACTTGAACATGTGGCTTGATGTAACCGAAAGTAGTACATTAGTTTTGCTTTTCTTATTTGACCATTGTCGCAATGTTGCAACAGCTTGTAGATCAACCAATCCGTTCTAACTCTGCAGATCACAATGGCGTCACACATCAGCCGTATTCTTCATTGATTATAGTCAGGGATGCCTTTACTCCGTCGTTACATTGCGTCCTGCACCGCACTTCTCTGAGTAGTATGCTCACTGGCAAATCCAGACAATGTACACCGAAAGATACCTCTGAAAACGGCCAGTAGAGGTTTCTGATTTCATTCGACGTCATCTGCAGCGTAGACAATTGTGCAACTTGAGACGCAATTAAACATCGCAGATCCTCTGCTCGAGGCCATGGAGTCCCGCTTCCCAGGCTGTCACCTGCGGTGGAGGCAAGCCAAAGCGCTGCTCCGCTTCCACGTTCCGGCGCGGCCGTGTCACGAGCGTTTCATCGGCATGGAAGAGCTGCGTGCCGAGGAGCTCATCCACGAGTATCTGGTCAGCAACGTGAGCCTCACCGAGGTCTTCCGGCACTTAACGAAGCACAAGTGGACGC
Organism: Rhipicephalus microplus; assembly: GCF_043290135.1. Lineage (NCBI taxonomy): Eukaryota > Metazoa > Arthropoda > Arachnida > Ixodida > Ixodidae > Rhipicephalus > Rhipicephalus microplus. Next base: position 206,897,051 of record NC_134701.1, on the reverse strand, counting down.
CCGCACCCACTCCCGCATCTACGCCCGCGATTTCGCCCGCGTTCACTCTCGCACACACGCCCACATCATCGCAGTGTCCCGGTCCGGCCGTGGTCTAGGGTGGTGCCTCGCCGACGATGCATGCCACATGTTTGCCTCGGAGTAGAGGCAGAGGCCGTGTGGCGAGACTCGCGCTTCAACGGGCGCATTTTTATCGAACGTTTTATTGTTAACTTCCAAGTCGTTTTGATTCGAGCGATATATAAGTAAATGATTTGCGTAAAACTACGTGTTCTTTCCTCTGCAAGTGCCAAGCGAGATGCGGTGAGAAACAGCGACCTGCATGCATCCGTGAATTAATTGTTCTGCTCATTTTGTTTATTCGTACGTAGCTACTTAGTCATGTTTCACGTACACTGCCGCACATACTCTCCTTTATAGGCTACTAGACGATGTTAATCATTGCTGCTTTTGCTATGTTCCCAGCGTACAAGTGTTTACCTTCGCTTCTAACGTGGTAATGTGAATGTATTATGACTACTCGGTTGTAACGAGGTTGATTGGCCCTGAACTCGGGAACGAACCAGCACAACGGACCCGGAGATGAAGCGCACGTTCAAAGACGATGACTGTCAGCCAGAACAGGTTACGACGATTGACTGTTGTCCAGATGAGGATGAGGTGCATAATAGATGCCTACACCGATTCCCCCCACGTGGAAGCGGCTAGCCTGGCCGCTGCGGTCGGGTGGTCAAGATGACGAGGAACGTCGTGCGAAAAGCTTCATGCGGGAAACGTGTGCAAATTCAGTGCTGCGGTAACGGTGGTGAGTTGGCACGACAAGAGTCGTCACACGATAGTTGACAGGTGGTCTGCTCTAAAACTACATATGGACCGATTAATCGAGGCTGCAACTTGTCGCACAGACCAGATGTGTGAATTAGGGTCAATATCAGCACCTCGTCACCTGGTTGGAATGATACCGCACGATGAGAGGTGTCGTAGACAGCCTTCCTTGCTTGTTGCGTAGCTTCCGTGTTCATATGAGCGCGCTGGCGGCACTGGGCAAGGCGAGAAATATATTATTCGCAAGAAGACGGTGATTGAGGGCCATTGCTGGAGAAGATTAACCTCTAATTCGCGCTGTTGCTTGCTTGTGGACGTGGCACTGGTCTGCAAGTGGCATTCTATTTGGTTAGGTGGTTCTCGGTGCTGGTTGAGTGGCTAAGTACTGGGTAGTTTTTATTTTGCGCCTAGTATTTGGTGTCTTTTTCATTATTTCATGCGGGATCATTTTTGTTTTCTTGATCTAGTCTTGAGGCTAGACGGATGTCGATGAATTCTTTAGGTCAGAATCGTTCCCTGTGGACGGCCTCACTACACAATGATGACTTACCTCTTGACTTGTTTCACCGCAGTGGCGTGAGCAATACTCCCATCGCCCTGGTATTTTTGGGGTGAAATTTCATTAAGCTGAACAACCCTAAGGCGACACAAAAACATGTCCATGCCGTGACTCCAAACTACCAGAGCATAACTGACGTGCGGCAGTTTGGTCGCGGTGGCAATGTGGCATTGCTGATCTGGTCGAACACCAGATCAACAATGTGTAAAGGATCTTCTTAAGTGTTCTTCCTTTACTTTGATGCCGGTAAGTGCGTATATACCACAACATCTCGCATGCACTAAAGGCATTGTGCGTGGGGTTGACGCACAACTAAGCGCTGCGGAGACACTCAAGAAGCTGTCGGTGGCAGGTTTGGTTGCAGTTTGGTTGCAGGTGTAATCGACTGGTTGATAACAGACGACATCCCACAGAGTCAGTGATTGCGACTTTTGCAGGTACGTCGTGCCTTCAGAATTTAAAGCATGGCCATTAGTATTTAGAGTAGATCAGTCAACTTCCCGCCCATTGCAATGTCAGAACTGCTGCAGGTTTGAACATAGCTCTCGTGGCTGCAAATCAGATGGTCATGAACGTAGATGTGGTGAACGCCACTCAGATCAAGATTGTAAGGCGCAGGATTACTTGTGTTGCTTAATTTGTGTTGTAGATATCATGCAGCTGATTTCGCTGAGTGTCCAACGCCATGAAGAAGTACAAATTCTAGAAATCGTAGACCAAAGGCGATCCTCTAGAAAGGAAGCTATTGCAGTTGTTAAGGAGAGAGCCCATGGCTATGCTGGCGTTAGAGCACGTCCTTCATGTCAGGATACTAATATCGCGCAGGCAGTTGAGGTTGTGGTAGGAAGAGCTATGGCTACAGTTATGGACCAATTGGTAGCAAGCATCTCCGAATGCATAGCCCAAGTTTTCAGTAATCAAATTACTAAGCTGTTGATTCCAACTGCTTTAGGTAATTCTGAGCCCAATAAAATACCGACTGCCAGTTATGCTACTGCATTATGTAATGAGGAGGTGAATCACGTCGATAACATCCAGGGCTCCTAAGAGTGCATGACACACACTGAACAAGAACAAGTGTTAGACCTAAACGTGTCTACTGATGTCGAGCTTGATGCTCGGGCACAGAAACGCAGCCGGTCTCCGCTGAAACATGACGTTTCAAGTTGCCTTGCGTCAAATCCCAAAAATACTCCGTCTAGTAAAATACTTCAAGTATTTTGTGAAAGTTATTTCTGCAACAATTCTTACACCAAAATAGCGTCCCTGAGAGTTCTGAAGTGGAATTGTCGTTCTCTATTTGCTGCACTTATTGATTTATATTTCCTGTGTGATAAACTAAATCGTCATTTAATCTTACTTCAAGAATCTTGGATTGCTCCTGATAATAATATTCATTTTAAGAATTGCCGTTTGTTCAGAATCGACCGCCCTACGTACGTATGCAGCCCAACATACGTATGCAGTCATTCTTCTTCAGCACTAGATTTAAATTTTACGAGCTAAAATTACGAGAAATAATTCATAACGAAATATTTCTCGTTAGAGCATGTCAGCGACGTTCTCCTCGATGATTTTTTTGCTCAGCGAGAAAGACGCGGTACGGGAAGCGATGCACAATGAATGTTCCTTCGGTCTGAATGCGATGCGCTGCAGTGGAAATGAGATAACGTTTAGTTCTCTCGTTCACTTCACTGTCTGCTTTGTCAGTTTAAAGCACGATGCAAAAGGCTCGGAGCTCATATTCTTTATTAAAGAATTCCCGTGAGAAACTTGAATTTATGGTGTTGTCAGCTAATCACAAATCGAATTCTCCTTGGTGGAATGACGATTGCTCGGAGGACTATAGACGCAGGAAGGCAGCATATAAAAAGCTTTTGTACAATCAGTGCCCTCGAAATTGGAAGGACTACCAGTTCGTTGCAAATTCTTTCAAACTTACAGTTGCCAAGTCAAAAGAAAAAGGCGAAAGTTCAATTATCTTTCTAAACTCAAGAATAAAATGTTATTTAGATTCCTCGTCAAAATAAGATGATTCCGCAATCAATAAATGCAGACTCTACATTTTGTCGGCCGAAAAAATAAAAACTTCATTAGAAGTGATTGGTAGGGGATTGGGGCAACGTTTTTCCAGCCAGCTATCTCCTCCTCCTTCACATGCACTAAAGGACGAGCACATCACAGAAGTTTCCGGGTATGAATTGTGGCAGGTGTTTGCTAACTTGCCACAAGCGGCTCCGGGCCCTGACGGAGTTACCTCGTTCATGTTGAAATTTATGCATAAAGAGTGCCAAGAATACCTATTGGATATTTTAACTATTCTATAAGTACGTCACGGCTCCCATGGGAGTGGAAAATAGCGAAGGTAATACCAATACTGAAAGTTGCGGGTGAAGGATGTGTTTTGGATAACATTAAGCCCATTGCGTTAACCTCAAACTTTGTAAAAGTAAATGAGAGAATCCTAAACGTTCGAATAACAAATTTCATCAATGAGAGAGAAATTCTATCCCAAATTGGCTTCAGATCCGGATGCTCCATATGGCAGGCCCATATAGAACTTGAAAGTCGCATAAAATTAGCTAAGCGTGAAGGTAACTATGCTGCGCTCGTCACTCTCGATATAGCAAAAGCGTACGACAGCATTGAACATATAGTGTTAATCAACCAGCTGCACAACCTTAACTTCCTGAATTATATACAGTCATGGATAGCAGAATTTTTGCGCAACAGAACGCTTTATTGTTAGAAAAACGGCATCTCGTCTTCTAAATATGTGCAAACAAGAGGTGTCCCGCAAGGGGCCTTCCTTTTCCCAGTGTTGTTCAATATTTTGATGAGCTCTGTACCACGGCACCAGCACGTCCACACTTATCTGTATGCGGACGACATCGTATTTTTTTCAGCAGCAGAGGATTCATAAGCTATTTCAAATATTACATACATACATACCTATCTGCCTTAAAAAATGTGGCTTGATAGCTTGCATATTTATTTAAATGTCAAGAAATGTTCTGTTTTAACATTTTCACTCAAAGACCCTTTTCACATTTCGCTCTCCTATCATCTGTATCCTATCCCTCGAATAGTGAATGTGAAATGTCTAGGGGTGATCTATTACCAATCAATGTCTTGAAAGACACACATAGAGTACATTGCAGCAAAGGGAGGTCGTGTGGTGGGAATATTAAGCAAAATCACTAATAGTCGGTTAGGCATGCGGAGAAATACTCTTATATCGCTGTATTGTATGTATATTCGCCCGGTGCTTGAGCTTGGGTGCGTGTGATACGCGGAGGCACCTGCCTACAAGATACATCCTCTGGTAGTCATAGAGAGACAAGCCTTGAGACTATGCTGAGGTCTCCCTAAGTTTGTTTCAATCAAGACCTTGTATCTGGAAGCTAGGCTTCCCTCACTTGCGACCCGTTTTAAATTTTTCGCTAAACAGACGTTTCTTAGGCTGCATGAGTCGCCGGTAAGGTGCTTACAAACAGTTTTTATTGACCGTCCTGACTTGTTTTTTGGACAATACTGGTCGAGATTTCGTATACCCCGAATTCTGGTTACACAGCGCTTTCTAGATGATCGAGACGTTTAAAATATTGCTGTTCTTTTAATCAGCGCCATTAACAATGCTTTTATTTACAGTTTGATTATATATTGCCGCAAAATTCGAAATTGATGCCGCTCAATTTTTTTAGAATCTATAGTAGATTACCTGGCACATACGCCGATACAAGCAGTCATAGCAACTGATTCGTCTCAAAGGGAAGAAAAATGTGGAATTGGTATTTTTTCTCCTGCCCTGGACTGGTTCTTTTCGCTTTGCCTTCCACATTTCGTGCCCATATTTGAAGCAGAACTTTTTGCGATAATTCTAGCTCTCCATAAAATAACTGCATCAGTAAAATCCGCAATACTTTTAACAGATTCACTATCAGTATGTGCCTCCCTTGCTGCAGATGAGAACTCGCATGCTCAGAGTGCTTTCAAAGCATTAGTTCCTTCGCATCTCAATCTGATCAAATTGATCAGGGTTCCATGACATAAGGGCATATTTATTAATGAAATGGCAGATGTGCTGGCCGAGTCATGTTTAAATGGGCCTGTTGTTGAGCTATTACTGGCATCGAAATTCTTGATAGGCGCTAGACTGAGAAGGAAACTACTGTCAGAGGAATTTTCTACACCTTCACTAACAGCCACACCAGAATTAGAGCACTTGTTATACCATTAGAATAGTAAAATATGTCAAACGCGGAGAACGGAAGTCGCACTCACTAGACTGCACAGTAAGAATGTTTGCACCCAAAAGGGTGTAAAAAGGGTGCTTTTACGAGAAAGCACCCTTTGCAACACCCTTTAACACCCATAAATGGTCGATTGAAAAAAAGCACCCCTTTGTTTGGGTGCTTGCCTCGATAGCACCCTAAAATAGGCTTAAGGGTGCTTTTGTGCCTGAGAAGGGTGTAGGTGCCGGTTCATCAGATGGAATATGCAGCATAAGAAGAACACATAATTATAATATTTGGGATTTTACGTCTCAAAAACCTCGATATGATTATGAGGGCCGTCGTAGTGGAAAGCTGCAGAGATTTTCACCATTTGGTGTACTTTATTGAGCGCTCATATCGCACTGTGCAAAGGCTTCTACCTTTTCGCCTCCGCCTTAATTCGACTGCCACGGCCGGCATCGAACCCGCGACCTTCGGATTGGCGGCCGAGCAGCGCAGCTACTGCACGAATATGTGGACCTTGCGTTAAATGACGGCCTAACTGACTTAGAATGTGTGAAGGTGCTCTCCGATTACAGCAGAATGTCAGCAGAAGCAAATCGCGTTTCATCTATAATGGCAATTAACTGCACTCCATGTTACGAAAGCTTTCCTCAGCGTTGGTTATAAGCTGCATGTTTGCTATGGATTATATACACACAAATAATGTTCGCCCGAGTATGGGTGTGTGTGCGTGTAAGCGCGATTGTGTGTACACCCGTGCATGTGTGCGTGCGCGTGTATGTGCGAGTCCGTGCTTGTGTTAAGCGTGCCTGTGCACATGTGTACGCCCATGCATGCGAGCGTTTACGGTCGCGTGTGTGTGTGGCCGTATGTGTGTATACGTGTATGTGTGTGCGCCTGTGAATAAGTATGCGTGTGAATCAGCCCGTGCGCCCTCGAATTTCGCGTGTGTGTGTGTGTGTGTGTGCGGGGGGGGAGGCACTGCTTCTTATTGTTTAAGGTCCCACACCTGTTGAGACTGGGAGTCTATATGGGAGGTGGCTTAAGGAATGGCGGTGGTCAACGCACTGTACACTGACTATTCAGTACATGGAAAACAGCTGCACATTTTCGTACCTGATCGTTGCTTACGAACTTGCTGTGGTAGCTGATTAGGTCCGCTGAGGTGCTTCTACGCCCGAAAACGTGGGTTATGACCAATTCCCACGGAAAGCTGTCACTACACTTATGCACAACCATCGTTTATATTAACAACGTTTAACAAGAACGTGCCCTGCCTTTGCTACCGGTGCTTAGCTAGCTCATTGGGTAACCATATGGAATTATGTGCTGATCGTGTGGTCAGCAAAAAGTTTGTTATAACAAACTCGGCACGTTTCGTGGTGCGTGACAAGCCTTCTAAACATCCGCGACTGTGGATTAATTTGTTGCAGCTTCGACTACGCATTCAGTGTTTGCGGCACCATACGCGGAAGTGCCAGACACAGACAATGCAAATAGAAATTCCTCTGGCAAAAGGTGTAGCGATGCTCTCCCGCTAATGCCACCGAGGACGAAATAATTATTGTTTCTGGCCATTCCATGGTGCACTTTGTTTTCCGCAAGTTTTGCTTCACTATTTTTCGCCCACTGCAATCGCATTCCGTCAATATACTCAAACAAACCGAGGCTGGTAAATAACCTGCGTCGCTGTGAGACTGGCTGGAAGGAGAGTTGCCATTTACAAGGAGTCATTCGGCGTCGAACGGCCGTCCGCCGTATGCGCCATAGCGTTTGCCTTTTGGCGCCGTCCTGGCGGGTTTCCCGCTCCTCTCCCCCCCGCCCCCCCCGCTCACCCCGGCCAGCGTTGCTCCCACAAGGACGGCGTAGATAAGCGAATAGTTGCGTCACCGAACACCTGTGTCGACAGCTGCGGCGCCTCCGCTCCTTCTCTCTCTCAACGTCGCTCTCTCTGTCTCATCGTCTTTCAAATGCGTTGCGTTGGTCTGGGGTCTTGGTCGCGGTGCGTGTTCTAGCGAACAGGCGCATATTCAATGGTGGTCACGCATGACACCGTGTTCGAAGTGACGCTCGGATTAAGGAATATTCATGGAGTGGCGGACACGGACAACGTGGGCCTGTTAACGGTGAGTGTACTGTTTTCGTAGGTAGTAATCATACAGCGCTAGCTGGGCGTCTGCAGCAGCTCTGCCGAAGTAGGCTGCCAGCCATTTACAACAGCATGCGTTCGCGGGCCTGTTGGAGATGCCCGATTAAACGTGTGACTTAACGAATTCACACTGCTATGTGCGACGTTGTGTAAGTGCCTGCATCACTCATACAGTGAGCGATGTGATCACTTAACAAGGGCGGGATTAGTTGCTGATCGCACATTGTCTCTACACTGCACAAAGTGATTGATATTGTTTTAAGATGTGCTTTGGGCTACATCGTAATAACATTTCTATTATTACTCAAACGTGCAACGTGCTTTTGTAGGTGTAAGCGTAAAAAAAGAAAAAGCGAAAATTATGTACACAGGCGCACTGTACGAAATGGCTTTTTTTTGTGCTTAAAGACGGTATAGTTGGAGGTGCTGATATGCCGCGATGCTCCCAGCACGTGCGCCTCGGTCTTTTAAGCTATTTAGGACAAGGGCCACCAGCAACAGGGAAAGATCTAGCAGACTTCCAAAGGCGCGTTGTTGTGGCCATCGCCGTGCGTTGTTTTCCCTCGTTTCTGTTTGCTGTTTTCGTGATTCGCTTTCATCTGCGATAATGTTCGGCGTTGTAACAGAATTGAGAGAGTATACGTGACTGTAGGAGCTATGTGCGGTTGCTCTAGCATAAGCCACGGCTGCTGCAACGTAGTCGGCGTCCGCGCGCGTTGGTGTCGTTCGAGCGCTTTTACTTGCGTGATTGTGTTTAACTGAGTATTTAGGCACGGGTTACGTTTGTAAATCTCGTAGTCAATAATCGCTAATAGCGTGCCTCTGATTGCCATCAGAGGATGGGCTTGGTTGTCGAAATATGCCAGACGCTTTTTCTGAAAGCAAGCTTTGAAATTTTTTTTTAAAAGAAGTACTTTCATACGTGCATGGCAGTGCCTATTGCAGGCCCGCCACTCTTTAAAAACTGGACGAGCTATCACATCTTTTATCAAATTACAATGAATTAAGATGATTGAATTATAGATGACGAATTTCTGTGCTAGATTTGGTGCACAAAACACATGTTCGCAGCCCTACGTCTAGAAAGCAGGCAAATAGGAAGCACAGCGTCAAATTTGGATTAGATTCCATTGACGAAGCGTCTTGTGAGGGTAGAAAGAACGAGAAAATTGTTCATTTTTGATGCCCTTATAGAGGCAGTCAGAATTGCACTGATTGGTGACTTGGAATAATTCCTCAGATTGTTAGAGGCGTGATTAAAGTCAGTAAATCTTTTACTTTTTTTTGCAGACCTCTTCGCTAGTGCCACGCCGAAGATCATTTTTTCTCATGTAAAAGAGAAAGCAGAGATGTCTTCACTGTTTGTACATAAAGAGGTAAGTTTCTTGTGCATTTTGATTAATGTTACAAGTTCTGAACGTTGTACTTTAGGAATTGTTTTTCACACTGGCTCACTACCCTAGAAGGAATTTGATTCTTAGGTGAGTTCAGGCTTTCGTATGTGCCATTTTTGAGCTGTAGTATTACACTTCACCTCATTTCGGGAATTTGCTGTATGCTGGAAAACTCTTATCTTTATCATACGAAATTATTGGAATGTATGGGTTGTATGCTTCGAGTTCAGTGTAATGTCAATTACACGCCATTTCGAAGGATACACACTACACATTCATTATATATGGTGCTGCCAGAACAGCACGAACATCCTTTTATGAGAAGTCATATTTGCTCTTATTATAGGATGAGAGGGTGCCGCTGACGTCCTGCGTAGTCTACCCCCCGGCCCCAGCCTAGAGCAAGCCTACTTCCTGAACCTCCGCATGGATAACCGAAAAATCTTCCGTGTCAGTAATGACGAAGAAGGAGTCACAGCACTGATGAGTTGGTTTTTTTTTATTTTCAACATTGTCTACGGCCGCAAGGCCTTTAACAACCACCGTGATTGAGCGGCTTTTTCTCGGCGTGAGTTTGGAGTTTATCAAAGAAGTTGTTCAGGCAGTACGACGCTGAAAATTTTAGTGTCACAATACCTGAACAACTTTTTCTAGTGTGGTCATGGTAGATGAACAAACATTGTTATTTGTGTAAGTTATTTTGCTTAGATATAGCTGGACCATTCCATGCCAAACGTCCCAGCCACTTTGGCGACCACCTGAATTGTATTTGAAAAAAAAAGTGCTGACTTACTGCGTTGAAAACAGTGAACTGCTAGAATATTTCAGCGAGAAAAAATAGTTTTGTTCATGTGGCTGGCTTATAACTTCCTGCCATAATGCCGTCTGTGTGCTGTTTGCGGAAAATTTCGTTTTAAAACTACCGCTTATTTTTTCTAAAGCAAATTGGGTCTACCTGTTAAGTAAATGTGCTTCTGTAAGGTATTTGAAGCTCAATAATGTTAGTGCAATTTTTTGCCACATTCGCTTCCAAGAATAAAGCCAAAATGTGTTATGTTTGCATTTTTTATTGCAATATTGCACTTTGTATGAATATCTGAGCAGTGAATACTTACTCCACAGAAGGTATATTTTGAATAAAAAATATCTTTAGACCTCTCAAGCTGCTGAAATATACGAGAAGATATCACGAATTTCACAAAATTGTGATTTTTATCCGTATTGAGATGCAATTTGCTCCATGTTGTGATACAATGAAAACTCATCATTATACCTAAATTGTAAGAAAATGAAATTCTTTCTGTAATAAAAATCTTATCGCAAAAAGGACAGGAAAAAGCGCTGTCAACTGAATTTTATTGAAGGTGTTACGAGCGTTTTTATGCTGAGCACAAGACCAGGGCTCATCTGCAACAACACATGTGTGACCATGACAAAATAATTTTAACCGAGAAAAGAATACTCTTTTTCAGAAAAGATAAGTGAAGGTGTACTGATGCATTGATCCTTGGCCTTCCTGATAAAGAGCTCTAAAATCTCTTATTTTTCTGCTTGCTTTTTTTTCAAAAACCGTGTTTTATGAAACCTAGGACTACACTTACATTCTTTACGGTGTCCGGCCATGAGACTACTATAGCCCTTCTTAACATTTAAAGCATGCTGTCTTGCTTGATCATTGAAGCATTGCCCAGTTGGTCCTATGTTTACTTTTCCACATGTTAGCGGTATCTTATACACATTAGATTGGCATTCAGTAAACCTATTCTAGTGACGAATGGTGCAAGATTGACTATTCCTGTTGCAGTAAGTACATGCACTTTTGAAAGCTTGCAAGAGGTGGAAAACAACAATGTCATATCTGCTGGCTCTTTTCCTAAAATTGTGAGACACCTTATGTACGTAGTACCGTGTGACATGCAAAGGTGATTGGTCATTCTCTTTTTCTTTTGGTCCTGTTTCCTTTAACTTTACTTTCTGCAGGAGGGTTTCGCAAACAAGTGTGATGATGCTGTTGGGGTATTGGCTGGTGCTATCAGCCCAGGAGTGCTAAGAATGTTCTGCCTTTAGATAGTGGGCATTCAAAATTAGTAGAAAGAGGAATTGATACCACATGTACTCAGGCCAACCTTCAGAAGTCATGTTAGCACAAGGCTGAGGTCAGGTTTAAAAACCAGATTAAAAGATTAAAAGATGCTGGGTATCCCAACAGAATCATCACACCCGTTTGCAAAACCCTCCTGCAGAAAGTAAAGTTAGACAGGACCAACAAAAAACAATGACCAAAACGTTTGCATGTTATACCACATCATGTGTCTCACAATTAAAAAAATAGCCAGCAGATATGATATTAGCGTGTTGTTTTCCACCCCTTGCAAGCTTTCAAAAGTGTGTGTACTAAACAGCAACAGGAATAGTCAATCTTGCCCTATTCGTCACGAGAATAGGTTTACTTAATGCCAATTTAACGTTTGTAGAAGTATTTTTTATCAGGTAAACCAATGATCAGTGCATCACTACACGTTCACTTATCCTTTCCGAGAGGGAGTATTTTTTTCACAGTTAAAGATTATTTTGTAGTGCTCACACGTGTCGTCGCGCATGAACACGGTTCTTGTACTCCGTATAAAAGCGCTCGTAGCACATTCATTAAATTCAGTTGACAGTCGGTGCTCTTTCCTGTCCTTTCTGTCTCTTCCTAAAGTTGTCACGCTGTGACTAGCACACAACCACGATGAACCAACTCTCCAAAATTAAGCTCTTGTTACGTAACACGTAGACCGAGTTTCATATGAAAGGAAGGAGCAGTGCTTTTAAAATAAAATTTTTCACATACAACACCTAGACGGCATTCCAGGAAGTTCAGAAGGCAGCCACGTGACCAAATATTTTTCCTCTCCTAAATATTCCAGAAGTTCACTATTTTCAATGCAGCACGAGTTTTTCGATTACATTTGAGATGGTTGCCAAAATAGCTGGGACTTTGGCATAAAGTGACCCAGCTGTGTCATTAGCCATAATTATGCATTACCTCTTGTTTTTTGTGTGTTTTGACTCAGTTTAGTGTTCGTTTTTAGCTTACTGTGTTTCTGATGATTGTATTGGTTTCTTAAGTATTCGCTAAAGTTATATGTGCGAAAACCCGTATATAATTACATGTACATCATTTCTCATAACCAATTGTTATACATCCAGGAATACAAAGCTGAATTCACTGTGATTGTATACATTTGAAAACACTATCCATATATATTTTTGTGTGCATCACTTCTTGGGACGATTGTGTACATGAAGGCGCATATAGTGAAATCATGGTGATTGTATATATTTGAAAAAATCATAAGTATATATTTGCCTGTATTTCATTCCTATTAACCGATTGTTTACATGAAGGAGTATTAAACTGGAAACCACTGGGATTGTAGATACTTGAAAGAATTATAGGGATATATTAGCGAATATTTCATTTGTAGTCTCTATGTACTTGAAGCAGTATACTAAACTGAAACCAGTGTAATTGTATGTTGCAAAGAATTGTCAATGATGTGAAACTGAATAAATATAATAAACATTTGAGGTGTTGCATCTGTAGTGTACGTATACGTGAACGTATATCTGGTGAAAAAGTTGTGTGGCAGAAGAACAGTTTATGTTTTATTTGCCTATTAAATAAACGCAATATGCAAGGGCAGCAAGGCTTCATTTTCTGTAACGCGCATTATGCATATACTGTGAAGTATATATAGATTCAGCACAAGTTCATACACGATAGTACGCATTTTTATTTTTGCCCAGACGCAATGAATGGAGCTCGACAGGTGGCGCACCATTGATATTGAGGACCACTTTCTTCAAGTAGTGTGTAATCAGTGCATGCTGATATCTATTAGTGCAGTCTAAAAGAATACTGGCACCCCTGCCATGGGCACTCAACACCCTTGTGCACCCTTCTCGCACCCTCCTCAGAGGGTGCTAAAAAAGTGATGGACATCGAAGGCACCCTTCCTTAAGGGTGTTTTTTAACACCCTACAGTTTTTTTACATGTACACCCTATTCTAAGGGTGCATGAAAAAGCACCCTTTTTGGAAGGTGCTGAATTAACACCCTTAGAGTGTCGTCCACGGGACAAGCTCATTTACACCCTTCTGGGTGTAAAAATCTTTACTGTGTGGGTTGTCAAATTCCACAGCTAAAATTATATTTACACAGAGCTGGTCTGGCAGCCTCCCCTCATTGTCCTGTTTGTAAAGTAAATAAATCAACTGAACGTTACCTCATTTATTGTAGTATATTCTCTGCCTTACGTAAAAACACTCTAGGTGCTGTTTGCCACCTTCTCGGAATAGATTATAATGTTCAAAATGTGCTTTCTTTTGGGGCTTTGTCTCTCGGCCAGAGCGACGGGAAGATCATTGATGCATTGCAGGAGTTCGACAAAAGTTCAAAGAGGTTTAAGTGTTGCAATCATTCTTCGGTAGATTTTGAAATTTCCAAATTTATAATAATTCAAATACGACGCTATATCGCATTACACTACAGATTATTTACAATTCAACAATCAAATTCGTCTTGTTGCATCTTTTCTTTATTTCTCGTAAACAGATTAATTTTATCCTGTTTATAAGAAAGAAATTCATGAAAACTATTCGGTTCTTGGCCGATCCCCCAGCGTGGGTATGTGCCACATTGTCAAAGATCTTGACTTGGAGAAGGAAACGTGTATAAAGAAACTAGGTGAACGTCCGTTAACGAGTTAAAACTGTGAGTAGCCGGCTGTGCGCTCAACAGCGATGTTGTAGGTGAAAGTGACGAACGGTAGAAGTTTATCCCAGTTTCTGTGATCCGGTTGAATGTACACGGCGATCATGTCAGTAAGGGTTCGATGATATCTTTCGACCAGACCGTTTGTGACGTTCTCCTCGATGATTTTTCGCTCAGCGAGAGAGATACAGGCAGCGATGCACAATGAATGTTCCCTTGGTCTGAATTCGATGCGCTGCAGTGGAAATGAGATAAAGTTTAGTTGTCTCATTTACTTCACAAACAGAACAGTTAGGAGAACCACCCAGACAAGCTCTCTTTGCTGTGCTTTGCTATCCCAGATACATGGCACGTACGCAACTTTGAGGGAGTGGTCAAGAATGCAACGTAGAAACTGGTAAATGTTATTTCAGGTAAGCTATGAAATTTACAACCAAAAATTAAGAAATAAAATGGCAATTATACGTAAAATATTCAATTTACCTACAAGTATTATGCTTTTGAGTCTGTATTTTAGACTGCCATAATAACCTGAGGAGAATAATTTTGAACACTTAAATTTTAACTTATCGAAAAGACGAAGAAATTTAAATACTGGATTAAAATCGTACTCGTTGAGTATTTTTAATGAAATGACACATGGCATCAAAGGTATCCTTGTCGCACTATTCTAAGCCTAAGGTACCGAAGCTTAAAAGATTTTCTTCCGATAAGGTCAAGTCTATTTTTGTAAAAGCAGTAATTACAAATCGAGTTCTGATACGAGAATATTTTGCACACGACAAAAAGTCATGTGTGATATTTTTCTGTTCTCCGCAGAATTGGCAGAGGGTAGACCAGCTCTGTGTAAATAAAAAAAGGATAGGAAACCACGTGCTTCTGTTCGGTGCTCTCGTGGGGAAGAAGAGGAAGATATCTGTCGTGCATGACGCGCGTGACAACGCGCTAGACTGTGCCTCGCGAGAGAATGACCTGCCGGCCTGGATCATCCGCTCTGTCCTCGATGTGGCCTCCTCGCCTGCACCCTCACTCAAGGAAAAGCGGCCAGCCGTCCACCATCTGAGTAGCGGACAACGAGCTGTTACGGGGCCCTCGACACCTTGTTACAAGTGCCAGTTGTAAATACCATCTTGTGGGAGCGAATCATTGAGACGTTGGATGACACGTAGTCCAAGCTGCTTCCTCCTTGCACATCTTGGCGACATGCACCCGCACACCACGTTCAGTCGAAAGAGGGTGCCATGGCTGTGTTTGCCAATGGAGTGAGCTGCTATAAACGCACCATCGATACCACACTGGTAGAGAGCAGCTGACTCGATCACGCTGTCTGGGCTTATTCTTGCTATATTCGCAAAGCAAATACACATTTAGGACTGATTGATTGATATGTGCGGTTTAACGTCCCAAAACCACCATATCATTATGAGAGACGCCGTAGTGGGGGGCTCCGGAACTTTTGACCACCTGGGGTTCTTTAACGTGCACCGAACTCTGAGCACACGGGCCTGCAACATTTCCGCCTCCATCAGAAATGCAGCCGCCGCAGCCGGCATTCGATCCCGCGACCTGCGGGTCAGCGGCCGAGTACCTTAGCCACTAGACCACCACGGCGGGGCACTTTTAAGACTGCATTGAAGGCTGTAAATGAATGCAAGAAATTCTGCTCTTGGAAACTGACATTAAAGAACTCTTTCATGTATGAACCACCACAAATTTTCAACGTGCGCGACAACAGCTTCCCTCAGCGACCACCGTTCCCTCCTTCCAATGTCGCCTGTTCAGGTTTCACTATCATAAGGGGTAGAATGAAAATTATTGGTTTAGGATATAGATAGCAAAAAGTGGTCATAATTGTTCAGGAGACTGATATAATACAATCCCACCACGCCATTGAGGGCAGATTAGTCATTCTTTGGCGGACTGCATACGTGCGAAACCACAGCTCCACAATCGTTACACTGATGATCACTGGAGTAGCAAGCCTTACGTGGGAACTCACCTGGTATTACCTCAGAGCTGTAATA